>NW_027397079.1:10366598-10449220 GCF_003265705.2 Callorhinus ursinus | reverse complement strand
GAGCACATGAGAGGGGGGAGGGTCAGAGGGAGAAGCAGACTCCCTGCTGAGCAGGGAGCCCGATGCGAGACTCGATCCCGGGACTCCAGGATCATGACCTGAGCCGAAGGCAGTCGCTTAACCAACTGAGCCACCCAGGCGCCCCTGTTTTGCTAGTTTTTAATCTGTAGAAAGAAATATAACTAATATGTATGTAACCTAATGATTAAAACGAGGCAAGTGTTAGATGAAACTAAAAGTCACTTGTCTATGTTGATCATCTACAAAGGCGTCCTGGAAAGTTAAACATTTCAAAGGACTGCTGCAAGTGAGGGAATCAATGTTAGAGGGTAACAATGAAGAAACAAAGCCAATGGATATGATGTTGTATGCCGTTAATACAATGCTAAAAATAAATGATGCACTAACATGTGAACAGTTTTAAGCAGACACACTTGTTGAACCAACTGAGCCACCCAGGCATCCTATTTGTTTGTTTTTGTTTGTTTGTTTGTTTGTTTTTAAGGATTTTTATTTATTTGTAAATAGATACACTTGTAATGATAGTCAAATAAGCACCCAATTAGGTCAACGATATTGCATAGCATCTTTGCTATTTTTTTACATGATTGATGAAATTTATTGGTGGTGTTAATATTTTTTTAAAAAGAGTGCAGGAGAATGAATCTGAATGATTTGGGAGTCTGAATGGTTTCTCATCATGTTTAAGATTTGAGAGACATAAATATTAGCTGGATCTATAAGCCAAAATTTGTAGCTATCTGCTCTCTGAGTGGTCTGTGTTATGCTGGGTCCATTGATTGATTCATTTTGTGTCAATCTACAAAGATACTAATGGACAGTACACAACACAACCAAGTTATTGCTTTTAAAAATAATGTATTTTAATGGGAGGCACAAGTAATTAAAAGTATACCAGTTGTAAAAAAAAGTGTACCAATTGTGAAATCTAATTTAATGATACATATTATGAAGATAATGAATAATTTAATAGAAAGTGATGCCAAAATAGTGCTATTTTATTTTATTTTATTTTTAAGATTTTATTTATTTATTTGAGAGAGAGAGAATGAGAGAGAGCATGAGAGGGAAGAGGGTCAGAGGGAGAAGCAGACTCCCTGCTGAGCAGGGAGCCCGATGTGGGACTCGATCCCGGGACTCCAGGATCATGACCTGAGCCGAAGGCAGTCGCCCAACCAACTGAGCCACCCAGGCGCCCAAAATAGTGCTATTTTAGATGTGATTACCTCTCCAAAGACATGACGTCTGGGTAGAGACCTGAGTGATAGGATGGAGTGAACCGTAAGAATCCCTAAATAAAAGGCACTGAAGGCAAAGCCTCAATCCAGGGTAGATGTCTCCAGTGGGAGCACACTCCGAAGTGGACAGAGCAGACTTATCCACAACAAAAGGAAGAGTAGGTCAGAGTAAGGGTACTGGACCATATGGAATCTTAAAGCCAAGAATAGGATTATTTTATTCCAAGAAAGGTTGGAAAACACAAGGAGAGCTGACATTGTGACACAGTGATATGAATATATTACAAGGGTCAATCTGGCTGCTGTCTATAGAATAGAATGGTGGGGTGTAAACATGGAAACAATTTTGACAGTTACAAGGGTATTGAAATGAGTTGATATAACAGACAATGATCGTGGACACTATAGTGCAAGCAGTGAAGGTATTGAGAAGCAGGTGTTCCTGGGTACAATTTAAGACAGAGCATACAAGGTATGCTAAGAGATTTGGCTGTGGAGTATGAGAAAATAAATGTCAAAATGATTCTAAGGACCAAATTTGACCTAAGAAACTGGAAAAATGAAGTTACCTTTCATGAAGATGTTTGATACTACAGAAGATGGAGATTTGAAGGTAAATATCAATCTTTATATATGTGAAGTTAAAGGGCCCTTTTGGAAATACTGGAAATGCTATCAGGCAGGGAACTGGGTATTTGAATTTTTTGTCCAAGAGTGTCGTCAGAATAAGATGTAAAAATTTGGCAGTCATAATAATACATATGATATTTACTAGTTTTACTAGATGCAATGGACATACAATAAAGAGCACATATTTGAAGTGTTCAATTTCGTATTTTTGATATATGTATAAATCTGCCAATCTATTCCTGTAATTAAGATGATGAGCATATGCATCAGCCCCTAAAGTTTTCTCATGGCACATTGTAATTCTTCCTTCTCGTTAAACATCCTTCAATACACAGGGCAGAGACTCCTTTTTCTCCCCCCAAAAGAATTACTTAGACCAAATAATAGTGCTGAGGTTGAGAAATTCTGGTCTACATTCAAGTGATATTATATGATTTCAAATATAGAATAAGAACCTTACCACAGTGTGCTTGTTTTCTCCTTCCAGTCTTTGCTCAGTGTTGTTACACATTTACTTCATATATATTACAAACACTGCCTGCAAATGCTATTATTTTTGCCTTAAGCATTCAGTTACTTTTTAAAGATCTATAAATAATAATAATAAACTATATCTAATAGTTTTTAATCATCCTAAGAACTTTGTGTATAGACATTTCCAACTTCATTTAAGGATTTCTCTCTATAACTCTTTTTAGTAACATGATTATGATGTGTCGCAGTGTTGGTTTTCTTTCTTTTCTGATTATCTTCTTACAGCTACTTGTACTTTTTGGGGTTTTGTTGTTGTTGTTTTGTTTTGTTTTGTTTTCCTACTCTTGGTTCATATTTTAAACCACATTTGGGAAGAGTTTGGCTGTTATACTGAAATCACACTTTTTCTCTTATATCATTTCTTCTGGGATCTCAATTACATGTATGGTACACTGCTTGATATCATCCTACAAGTCACTGTAACTCTGCTTTTAAAAAAAAAATCTTCATTTTTCTCTGTGCTAAATTTTTAAATAATTTCTATTGTTGTCTGCCAAGTTCATTGATTTATTTTGTCTTATCCATAATAGCTATCAATCTCCTTCAGTGAGATTTTAATTTCAGATATTGTTAATTTTATCTCCAAAATTCTCATTTGGTTCTTTATTTAAACTATAATTCTCTTCATGTTGTGAGGAACATGACAAAAATTAGAATGTCTTGAAAATATCTGTAATAACTTTCAAAAGTTCCTTGTGTGTAATTCATTATTTCTGTCATTTATGATT
The DNA here is from genome assembly GCF_003265705.2 of Callorhinus ursinus. Lineage (NCBI taxonomy): Eukaryota > Metazoa > Chordata > Mammalia > Carnivora > Otariidae > Callorhinus > Callorhinus ursinus. Next base: position 10,446,069 of record NW_027397079.1, on the reverse strand, counting down.
GTGTTAGTATTGGCCAATTTTTTAGCTTTGTAAAGAAGGTCTAGATTAGTCATTATTCCAGAGTGTCCTTACTTTTACAATGAGATAAAAACTTTTGGGGTTCTCTCCTGAATGCTCTAGTTGTGTGACAGGGTACTGTCAACTTCAGTAAGTCATATCAGGGGTATGTCTCCCTCAAAAGTGAGACAAAAGTTGATGCTCCTTGAGATGCCCTTCTTTAAGAAAACATGTCTTTCAGTAGCGCCTGGGTGTCTCAGGTGGTTGAGCGTCAGACTTTTGATTTCAGCTCAGGTCATGATCTCAAGGTTGTGAGAATGGATCAAGCCCTGTGTCTGGCTCCATGCTCATTGGGGAGTCAGCTTTTCCTTCTCCCTCTGCCCCTCCCCTCGCTCACACATGCTCACTCTTTCTCTCTCAAATAAATAAATCTTTAAAAAATATATTTAAAAAAAGAAACTATGTCTTTCAACAGATGAATGGATAAAGAACACTGTAAAATAATATTCACTAATAAATGATCTATTGAGTCACATAACAACATAAATGAATCTTAAATGCATTTTGCTAGGTGAAACAAGCAAGATTCAAAAGGCTGTATGATTGATTACAGCTATATGATTCAATTCCTATGAAATTTTAGAAACTTCAATATTAAAGGATAGAGCACAGAACATGATTGCTTATGGTTGAAGTAGCATGAAGGGCTGACTACAAAGGTGGTTCTGGGGATATTTTAAAGTAATGAAACTGTTCTCTGTGTTATTGGTATAGCAGAGACATTACATGATGAATTTTTCAACATCTGCAGAACTGTGTAGGATAAAGGCAAAATTTAATGCATGTAAGTTAAAAAAAAATCATCCAGAAATTCAGAGGATCCCATGATGAAGTAAAGACTGTGACAAGTGAATCTAACAGCATTATAAATTTAAGATTAACCTCAGTGAACTGGTGGGAGAAAAATCAAGCTGACCTAAATAACTTTACAAAACAGTATTTTGACTAGAAACTCCAAGAATAAAAGCTTTAGAATAAACAAAAATAAAAACAAAAACTGAACTTAAACACTATATTGTTGTTGGTAGTTTTGTATTTCAAAATAATCTGGATTAACATATTGAGATTAATTTACCTGTATTGTTAGACTAAAAAACAAATAAATATATGGAAGAAAGTAGGAATTACATTTTTCACTCTCAGAGAAATTGCAAACAGCCAGACTAAAGACAAAAATGAACTTTGTGGTATTGAATTAGAGTTGGCAACATCAATGTGAATTCATGTTCATGTATATACACATACACACATAGAAACAGAAAGACAGAGGTAGATGTATACACAAATAAACATGCACGCATATGTGTGTGTCCCTGTCTCTGTGTGTGTGTGAGTAAAGCTGGCTCTGTATGCTGACAGTCCCTGGTTAGAGTGAGACCCTAGCAGTAATGAGAATGCACAAAGCCCAGATTTGGATTTCTATATACCATTCTCTATTAAAAGGAACCAGGCTTCTTTGAGAAATGGGTGAAGCTAGAGCTCAGAGAGGGAAAATATGAGATGAGCCCGGAACATCATGTAATACTATAAAGTAAGGAAGTTTTGAAAACCAAACTAATGGGGATACATCAAGGTGACACATGATTCAAACTAAAAGAATACACAAGGGTCAAAACTGGAATAATTTGAGTAATGCAATAGAAAATGCAGTATTGGATTAAAATCTAAATTGTGAAATTAATATCAATCAGTCTATATTGATATAGCTAAATTATTTAGTATGTAAATAAATGGGAGAGATAGGAAACTTCTTGATATAATAATTCCAAATGATATATTGATGTGTTTCTTTCCCTTCTAAAAAATTTGCCTCTTCTCAAACATGGGTTGGCATGAGTGATTTTTTTCCAAAGAATGCAGTATGAAAATGGGAAAATGTATCATACAATGGAGAAATCTTGCAAACACTATTCTAACCAAATGATTAGGTTAACTCCATCAGCAATAAGCCATTTTGATATCAACAATTTTAATACTGGACATAATATGGTGGTAAGGGCACTTTACCTCTGTGACATTCTTCCTCAAAATCCATAACCCAGTGTATTGATGGAAAAAAAAACAAACAACAGACATGCCCAAATTGAGGGACTTTCTATAACTTTTCAAAACTGTCAAAATCATGAGAAAAAGAAAAGAAAAGAAAGTTTGAAGAACTGTCACTGAACAGTAGAGACGGGACACATGACAGCTATATGTAATGTGGCATCTCTGCCTGAATTCTAGTGCAGAAAAGACATTAATAGAGAAACTAGTGAGATCCATACAAAACTTCAAGTTTAGTTAATAGTAATGCAACAACACTAATTTTTAGTTTTGACAAACGTGCTATATGTAAGATGTTACACTAAGGGAAAATGAGTGATATATACATTGAAACTCTTGGTGCTATTTTTAAATCCTTTTGTAAAGCTAAAAGTGCCCCCAAGTTTTATATGTATAGATATATATCATATATGAAAAAGAGAGGGGAAAACCTTAGGGACTCCATAATAAAGGATTCAAAACTGGAATAAATGAAAATTTCCATAACTGCATCAGAAGAACTTCATCCAACCAATATGCTGGCAGATAAAGTGGGAAAAAAATAAAATAGATGCTGTAAGAAGGAAGTTAGGACAATTCAGGGCAGTCTCAGGACAATTTATGAAGTATTACCCTAGCAGCTATGTTTTATGTGAATTAATATTTTTCTATTCTCTTCCTTCCCCCCATATACTTTATTTGAAGCTTGTCTTTATTTTGAAAATGGGAATTATAGCATAATTAAAATCATGCTTAATAATACACTGATGCAAATTCATGGTTTCTCTACACTGGGGATAAAAGTTTTTCATTTAGACAAAAGATGAATGGAAAAGAGGCCTTCTGTGCTAAATGGATGTATGGTTCCACAACTATGCTCAACCCTGGGACTACAGAAGGCTCCTGCTGGGTCAGTTTTCTCCTATGGGTCAGTTTTCTATAGCTTCAAGCAATTGCTCCCTGCTATAGGTTGAATTGTGTCTCTCCCCAATTCATATGTCAAAGTCCTAAACCCCCTTACCTCAAACTGTGACTATATTTGGAGCTAAAGTCTTTAAACAGATAGTTAAGATTAAATGAGCTCCTTGGGGTGGGCCCTAATCCAATATGACTGGTGTCTTTATAAAAAGAGACTAAGACACAGACATGCACAGAGGAAAGACCATGTGAAGACACAAGGTAAAGATAACCATCTATAAGCCAAAGAGAGAGGCCTCAAAATGAAATGACCCCTGCCAACACCTGGATCTCGGATTTCTGTCATCCAGAATTATTAGAAAGTAACTATCTGTTGTATAGGCTGCCCAGGCTGTTGTAATTTGTTATGGCAGCCCCAGTGAACAAATGCACTTGCAAACCTTTCTCTTTTAGACATAATGACCTCTTACAACTGTTGTTACCTCAGAGATCTTTACCATCCCTTGTTAGTTTCCCTTATCCCTGAAAAAATTGTATAAGTTGCTTTTAATCACTGAGTTTTTAGTATATTACTTGTTTTCTGTCAGGACCTTTTGGATATGTTACTCTATCACAAAGTGAACAAAGTGAGCAATACTTTTCTTAAGACACTTTAACTAAAGTATATGTCACTTTTCTGGATTATGAGTCACAAAATAGTTTTTAAATAAATGTTTTCCATGAGACATACCTCTTCAAATTATGAAACTACTGAAAGGGTAAGACAACATTTCTTTGCCAAATGTGTCAACTTTATTTCGAAACTCATTTGGAATCACAATTTCAAGTCAAACATAGGACAATCAATCTCAGTATTTTGTATTACATCTTGATTTTGAAAAAGAAATGATATTATTCACCTGGATTACTTTTTCTATTTAAAAAAAATGAGTTCTACTGTCTTCCAGTGATGATGATTTGTCATCACAGGAGACTGTAAAAGAGAAAATCTTCCAGGAATGTCTGAAAGTAAATTTAAAAGAAGTGTGTCAAAACTATTTTCAGGGAAAGTGATGTCACCAGAATGGCAACATAGGTCATTCTTGACTTTGCTGCCACTTACAAGATAAACAACTAACCTCTGTTCAAGAATAAGACACCATTGAGAGAAGCTCAGAACACAAGGGTGAGGCTGAAGCATGCCCTTACACCTCAGAGACCAATAAGACAGACTGCATTAGAAGGGTAAAAGAAATGGCTACACAGCATCATGTGGAGAGATCCCCTCTGAGCCTCCATGTCCCCCAATGGGAAGATTGAACCTGGGTGAGAGGCAGCCAGCCTTCCCCAGCATTGTGGGGACTTTATCAGGGGCCCCTGCTCTGATCTTACACCACAGGGATAGCAGACAATTCTTTAGGGCTCAGGCACTGGGAGTCTGACTGGGACAGAGAAGGGAGAGGAGTGTACAACAACCAGCAGATGAATCTTGGCAGACCCAGGACATACCTACAGTGCCCAAGTAGTATTCCCAAATAGTTGCTTTGCACATCTGCAGGTCCAAGCTGGGGGCACAGTCTGGCCAAGAAACTCAGCAAGGTGCAAAATTGCCTGATTTGGATCCTCAAACAGAGAGTTTTCCCAGCCAATATAGTATTAGTGGTAAATAACTCACAACTCCAGTTTAAAAGTTAAAAAAATATATAACAAAAATAACCATAAATATGGGGCACCTGGGTGGCTCAGTAGGTTAAGCAGTAAACTCTTGATTTCAGCTCAGGCCATGATCTCAGGGGTGTGGAATCAAGCCCCATGTCAGGCTTAGCCCTCAGTAGGGAGTCTGCTTTTCTCCTTTCCCTCTTCCTTTGTCCCTCCCCACACCCCACACACTCTCTCTCTCAAATAAATAAATCTTTAAAAAATAACTCTAACTACAAAAACCTGTTATTACTTACACAATATAAAAGACATGTAAATTGTAACAGTAATTACCTAAAGTATGAGGGGTAAGAGAAATAAAAATGTAAAGTATACAGGTTCTACTGAAGTTAAGAGTGTGAATAAGTTTCAGATGTTTTATGTAAGTTTCATGATAACCACGAGGGGGAATTCTGTAATATTCACACACAAAAAAACACAATAAATAAATCAAAGCATAGTAATACCAAAGGACATCAAAACATGCATGTGCGTGCATACACACACACACACAAAGATAGCTGAGTAACAAGAACAATGGATCTACAAAACACAAGAAAATAATTAACAAAATGGCAATAGTATATACTTAACTATCAATAATTACTTTAGATAAATTCTTCAAAGATGTAAAATGGCCCAATGGATTAAAGAAAATAAGATCCCAAAATATGCTGCCTGTAAGAGACTCACTTTAGTTTTAAAGACACATCTTTAAAATGGATAGAAAAAGACATTTGAATACATAGTAACCCAAAAATTTCAGGAGTAGCTATACTTACATCAAACAATACAGACTTTAACTAAAAATGATAAAGGTGAAAAAGACGGTCATTATATAATGATAAAAATGTCAATATGTAAAAAAGATCTAACGTTGTAAATATTTATGTGCCCCACATCAGAGCATTTAAATATATAAAGCAAAAACTAACAGAGTTAAAATGAGAAATAAACATTAATACAATAAGAGTTATGGACTTTAATACCCACTCTCAATGATGGATAGATCATCCAGACAGACAATAACAAAACTGGATTTGCACAGCACTATAGACTAAATGGACCTAAAGGATATATACAGAATATTTTACCCAACAACAGCAGAGTACACATTTTCATATGCACATAAAACATTTTCTAGAATAGACCATATGTTAGTCACAAAACAACTCTTAGTGAGTTCAAGGAGATTGACATCATACCAAGTGTCTAATGGTATGAAACAATACCAATAACCTCACTAACAATACTAAGTTCCTTAATAACAAGAGGAAAACTAGGAAATTCATGAACATATGGAAATTAAACAACACTTCTGAACGCTATTCTAAGAGAGAAGTTCATAGCAATAAGCACCTACATTAAGAAGAAATAAAGATCCCAAGTAAGCAACCTAACATTATGCTTTGAATAATGAGAAAAAGCAGAACAAACTGAGCCCAAAGTTAGCAGAAGAAAGGAAATAATATAGATTAGAGGAGAAATAATTGAAATAGAGAAGAGAAAAAACAATAGAAAAGATTAGCCAAACTAAGAGTTAGTTCTTTGAAACAATAAACAAAATTGGCAAACCATTAGCCTGACTAACCAAGAGAAAAAGAGAAAAGATAAAAATAAACAAAATTATAAATGAAAAAGAAGACATTATAATAGATACCACAGAAATTCAAAGGATCTTAAGAGGCTACTATGAACAGTATATGCCAAACAACTGGACAACCTGGAAAACATAGAAAAAGTCTTAGAAACATAAAACTTACCAAGACTGAATCAGGAAGAAATGGAAAATCTAAATAGATAATTACTTTTAAGGATATTGAATTGGTAATAACAAAAATTTCCTAATAAAGAAAAGCCCAGGACTAGATGGCTTCACTGGTGAATTTTACCAAACTTTAAGGAGAATTAACACCAATCTTTACTCTTTCTCAGACTCTTCCAAAGAATTGAAGAGGAGAGAGTACTCCCAAATTCATTCTATGAGGACAGCATTATCTGATACTAAAACCAGAAAAGGACACTACTTGAAAAGAAAACTGCAGGTCAATATCCCTGATAAATATAGGTGCAAATTTTTTCAATAAAATATTAACAAATCCAATTCAGCAGCACATTTAAAGGATAATTCACCATGATCAAGTGGAACTTACCCCTGGGATGCAAGGATGATTTTAGATATGCAAATCAAACAATCTATCACCTTAATAGACTGAATGAGAAGAATTATATGATTATCTAAATAGATGCAAGAAGAGCATTTGACAATATTCTGCATCCACTCATGATAAAACTCAGCAAGTTAGGCATAGTAGGAGCATATCTCAACATAATAAGAGCCACGTATGTCAAACCCACAGCTAAAATTATACTCAATAGCGAAAGGATGAAAACTTTTACTCTAAGGTTAGAAACAATACAAGAATGTTCACCTTCTCCACTCCTATTCAACATAGTACTGAAGTCCTAGCTGGAGGAATCAGGAAAGAAAAAGAAATAAAAGGTATTGAATTGGAGCAAAAAAGTAAAATTGTTACTATCTTCAGATGACATGATTTTACATAGTGAAAATCCTATAGACTCAATCAAAAAACTGCTGGATTTAATCAATGAATTCAATCAAGTTTCAAGATAGAAAATTAACATACAAAAATCAGCGGTGTTTCTAAACACTAACAAATTTTCTGAAAAAGGAATCAAGAAATTGATCCTGTTTACAATAGAATAAAAAAATACTTGGGAATAAATTTAACTAAGGAGGTAAAAGAGCTCTATGCTGAAAACTACAAGACACTGATGAAAGAAATTGAAGACAGAAAGAGATGGAAGAGTATCCCATGTTCATGGACTGAAAGTATTAATATTGTTCAAATGTTAATACTACTGAAAGCCATTTATAGATTCAATGCAATTCCTATCAAGAGTCCAATGGAATTTTTTTACAGAAGTTAAGAAAACACTCCTAAAATTGATATGAAACCAAAAAAGATTGTGTATAGCCAAAGACAATCTGAGAAAGAACAAAGCAGGAGGTCTCACACTCCCTGATTTCAAGCTATACTATAAATGCATAGTCATCAAAACACTATGGTACTGGCATAAAGACAGACTAATAAAACAGTGGAACAGAACTGAGAGCCCAGAAATAAACACTAGCATATACAGCCAACTAATATTTGACAAAGGAGCCAAGAATACTCAGTGTAGGAAAAACAATCTCTTCAGCAAATGGTGCTGGGATATTCCTCTATAAAAGAATGAAACTGGACCCAGGTCTTATACTACTCACAAAAAGTAACTTGAAATGGACTAAAGACTTAAATATAAGACCTGAAACCATGAAATTTCTAAAAGAAAATATAAGAACAAAGCCTCTTGATATGGGTCTTAGTAATGATTTTTTTTTTTTTTGGAAATGACACCTATAGCACAAGCAACAAAATATAAATAAATAAATAGTAAATAAGTGGAAGCATATCAAACTAAAAAGCTTCTGCACAGCAAAAGAAACCATCAATGTGGTGAAAAGACACCTAAGGAATGGGAAAAAAAATATTTGCAAACCATATATCTGATAAAGGGTTAATATCCAAAACATATAAGGAACGCATATAACTCAATAGCAATAGAACAACTCAAAACAAACATGGGCAAAGAAGGTGAATAAACATTTTTCCAGAGGAGATATGCAAAAGTCCAACAGGTATATGAAAAGATGCTCGACATCACTAGTCATTAGGGAAGTGGAAATTAAAATCACAATGAAATATTACCACTTGCCTGTTAGAATGACGATCATCAAAAAGATAAGAGTTAACAAATGCTGGCACTGACGTGTAGAAAAAGGAACCTTTGTGCACTGTTGGTGGGATTGTAAATTGGTGGAGCCACTGTGGAAATAATATGGATGATCCTCAAAAAATTAAAAATGAACTGCCATATGATTCAGCAATTCTATATCCAAAGGTAACAGAAATACTAACTTGAAAAGATATGTACATCTCCAGGTTCACCATGTTCATAGTAGCATTTTTTATAATAGCCAAGATGTAGAAGCAGCCAAAGCGTTCATCGATGGTTGGATGAAGAAGTTGTAGTACGTATGCACACAATGGAATAGTTTTCAGTCATAAAATATAAGGAAATCCTACTATTTGTAGCAATGTGAGTGGACCTTAAAGGCATTATGCAAAGTGAAATAAGTCAGAGAAAGACAAATACTTTGTGATGCCACTTCTATGTGAAATCTAAAACAACAATAAGAAGAAATTCATAGAATAAAGAGATCAAATTTATGGTTATCCAGGACAGGGAGCGGGATGAGGGGGAATTGGAGGAAAGTGGTCAAAGGTCCAAACTTCCAACTGTAGAATAAGTACTAGGGGTATAACGTAGAGCATGATGAATATAGCTAACACTGCTTTGTGGTATAGGGGAGTTGTTAAGAAAGTAAATCCGAAGAGTTATCGTCACAAGAACAGAATGATTTTTTCCTTTATTCTCTTCTTATTTCTTTTCTTTTTATTGTATCTATATGAGAAGATGGATGTTAGCTAAATCTATTATGGCAATCATATTACAATATATATCAATCAAAACCATCATGCTATAGGCCTTAAACTTGTACAGTGATGTCTGTGAATTATTTCTCAATAAAACTGAAAAACACAGATTATATTCATAAAAATGATTTTGGATTAAGTATATTATATACCCTGATTATAATACCCTGATTATTCTAAAGTACTATTTATTTAAATTCATATGTCAAAAGTTAATTTCTATTATTTCTTTTCAGTGTCATCAGAATACATTTTACTCTATGGTGTATTTATTTTATTTTAATTAAAAAAATTTTTAAGGTAGGCTCCATGCCCAACATGGGGCTTGAACTCATGACCCGGAGATCAAGAGTTGGCTGCTCTACCAACTGAGGCAGTTAGGCACCCCTATGTTTATTTTGAAGAAACATGGATTAAGTACTGACAAAGCCTGGGTGGGGGGAAAGAAGTTCTTTCTATTAAAGAGGGGACGTACTGCTCGCCTGGGTGGCTCAGTCGTTAAGCATCTGCCTTCGGCTCAGGGCATGATCCCAGGGTCCTGGGATCGAGTCCCACGTCGGGCTCCCTCCTCAGCGGGAAGCCTGCTCTCCCTCTCCCTCTCCCACTCCCACTCGCATTGCTTGTGTTCCTGCTCTCGCTATCTCTGTCTCTGTCAAATAAATACATAAAATCTTAAAAAACTTTTAAAAAAATAAAGAGGGCACGTATTGAATGGAGCACTAGGTGTTATATGCAAACAATGAATCATGGAACACTACATCAAAAACTAATGATGTAATGTATGGTGATTAACATAATAAAATAAAATTTAAAAATAAAGAAAGGAAGGTAAACCATAATTAATTTTTTAAAAGATTTGTTTATTTATTTTAGAGAGAGTAGAGAGCATGAGCAGGGAGAAGAGCAGAGGGAGAGGGAAAGAGAGAATCCCCAAGCAGACTCCCCTCTGAGAGTGGAGCCCCTCACATGGCTTGATCCAAGGACCCTGAGATCACATCCCAAGCTGAAACCAAGAGTCGCCACTCAACCTAGTGAACCACCCAGGTGCCCCACATAATTAATTTTTTTAATAAATTCAAAATTTGAGAATCCTAGCATTGCCTTATTTAGGCAGCATATTTTTCCTGTATTTACATAAAGCACTTCTTATATATAGTATGTTAGACATCTTCAAACAAATTACTATACTTTTTCACTTGAATCGTGCCAAATATTATGGGTATGTGGACAAGTCTTTGTAATTACCATGATTAGAGTTGATTTATATGCATAGAATATATACTTCTCCTATGGCCCCATATTTAAGATAAGAATACACACCCCCTTAATCTTGCATAAATATTCACTAGCCATTGTTGCTTCCAATTTTTAGAGAGAAAAAATTATTTTCAGTCTTTTTATGAAAGCATTATTCATCAGGTTACACTTAAAATGGTACAAAAAAGGGCACCTGGGTGGCTCAGTCAGTTAAGCGTCTGCCTTTGGCCCAGGTCATGATCTCAGGGTCCTGGGACTGAGCCCCACATCATGCTCCCTGCTCAGTGGGGAGCCTGCTTCTCCCTTTCACCTTGCTCCTCCCCCCTGCTCATGCTGTCTGTCTCTCTGTCAAATAAATAAATAAAATCTTTAAAAAAAAAAGGGGTAAAAAAAAATCCATGTCTGTCAATTAGACTAAAAAGGATACAGTACATTTCATAGAGAATCAAAAAGACACAATTGGGGTGCCTGAAGGCTCAGTTGGTATTTCACATGACTTGATCTTGGGGTCATGAGTTGGAGCCCCATGCTGAGTGTAGAGATTACTTAAAAATCAAATCTTTAAAAAGAAAAAAATTAAAAAAATGAAAAGACACAATTGCCCAGATGATTGTAGGACAAATCAGTGAAGCTTAGAACATGGGCTGCAAGTTGTTAAGTGTTTGCTGATATGAAGCCTGCCTTTTATTCCCAGCAATCATTCAGAGGAGTCCTGACCAGTATAAAATTCGCTGTTCATAGATGAGCACAAGTCACCAGAGACTAGTGTTGTATTTTCAAAAAGCTGACTTTTTTCTCTTGCACCTCTGAAAGATGAGCAGATAATACCATATTCATTTTCAGGTTCCAAGAAATAGATTAAATTATTTTGACAATCTTAAGATGATCAACCAAAAGTTTGTATATGTATATGTATAGGTAATAATGTATACGTATATATGTATGTATATATATGTATAGGTAATAGTGGTATAGGTAATATGTATAGGTAATAATGGTATTTATATTGCTTAGCAACCAATAGCTTTCTTGATTCCTGTCTTTAAGTTGTAGAGTTAAAAAGATACTGAAAAAAAAGGAAAAGAGTGAGAGCCAGGGCATCATCTTTACTGAAGATTTCCATGTGGTTGGTTTATGAAAAGGGGTCACAAACAATTAGTTACACGTCAGTCACTCCTGACTCCATTTACAATTTTCTCTGGTCTTTATTTTTTTAAATTTTTTATTGTTATGTTAATCACCATACATTACATCATTAGTTTTTGATGTAGTGTTCCATGATTCATTGTTTGTGCATAACACCCAGTGCTCCACGCAGAACGTGCCCTCTTTAATACCACCAGGCTAACCCATCCCCCTACCCTCCTCCCCTCTAGAACCCTCAGTTTGTTTTTCAGAGTCCATCGTCTCTCATGGTTCGTCTCCCCCTCTGATTTAATCCCCTTCATTCTTCCCCTCCTTCTCTGGTCTTTAAATTTAACTCTATTTCACTTCGTTCCATCACCTAACAAAAATAGACATGTTTTAGGGAGGTTATAAAAGTTGTCTTTTAGATTTATGCGTCCTGGCAAGTATATCTTAATAATATCCACCTGAAAATGTAGGATTAAATTAATTATACCTGAAATATACTTAGTGTCTGACACATATTAAGAAATAAATATTACCTATCATCATCATTACCACCACCATCATTATCAGAAGAGTAATTTAGTTAGCAAGAGAGAATTATAGACATCTATTTTGCTTCATATTCAAAGTAAAGCAGTAACTTATTAACAAACAGCATAATCTAAAATTTGATTCTTGAGTGATTTGAGCCCTTGATGTGTGACTCTTCTCAGTGGAATTATCAGAGGATCCCTATTAACCTTGATGGTTAAGATTAATCACCTCACCTATCAAGATAACTTACTGTTGCCTACTAGTTCAATAAAAACCTTAACTTCCTAGTAAAGGAATCAGTATGTGTACACCAATGAAATACTTTTCACTTGGAGAACAAAAATTCTAAGCTAAATGATCCCAGTAAGACAGGTTGGAGGAGGGGGGGAGCAGAAATGTGAATCATCAGATGTAATAGTGAAAAATATGATTCCTTTTTCCATCTCTTTTTTCCCCTTTCTCTCCTGTTTCTGTTTTTTGTTCTGTTTTGTTTTTGTTTTTGTTTTTTAGCTCTACCTTCTGATAGGGAGTAAACACCATCATGTGTTGCTACTTTATACCTTCAAGTCTTCAACTAATCTCTAAATATATTATCACCCAACAGGCTTCATTACTAAATTTTCAACGTGTCATTTTATATAATAAGGGCCAGTGTTCCAATGTGATAGGGAATATGATAAGCCCAATGAAAGAGGTTTTTTTTAAAAAATGTATTTATCATAGAAACACTTCTAAAGATTCTGATAGAGAAATGAAGATAATATTAAGTACGCCACAAAATTCGTCAAATCCAGGAACTATCTCAGACAAACCTGGTTTTAAAGTCATCCCACCAATGAATACATGGACCTCAACTCATCATATTAAATATATGTTTTTACAGTAAATTTTTGCATAAGATCGCTAATTATTTGCCATTTTAAGGTTTTCATGATGTTGTATAAGACATTAAGCAATCCCAGTTATGCTCAGACTGACGGCTAAGTAGGAGAAAGAAATCCACATCCCAAAAAACCATTGTTTCAAATGAGAAAATATTATATAATTCCAGATGTAATCAACATTCATGATGTGTCTGCTTTGCATCCAGAGATCCTCCCTTGCTTTTATTTCTATTCAATGAAAGATGGTCAAATAAGCGTACCAAATGTGTGTGTGTGTGTGTATGTGTGTGTGTTTTATGGCTGTGTCTTTTCATCATTTTGGATATGGTTATTTTACATGCTGTACAATACAAGGTCAACAGAAATTTTACTGTAATGACAGATACCTAATTTTTATGGAATTAATCTCCTACATTATGTCCCCAATAATTCTTAACAACATGTATTATACCTGATATCCTAGGTTCTCTATATACTATCGGCAGGAATATATAAGAAATTTATGCCATAATGCCCTATAGGATGTTAGACAATTAAAGCCCTTTTATTCTAACTTCTGTTATAGAGCCAAGTAATGACTACAACCCAATGTGATAAAATGAACATATACTGTTTTATCTCTACTTTCTGCTTCTGGTATTCTTTAACTACTGGAATAAGAAGGGAAAAACCCACATTTGGCAGTTTAATTGTTGTTTATCAGATCCTAAGTTTGTATTGATTTGTTCAAGTAAAGAGCACATGTCAGATAAAATCTCTGAATTTTAAACTGCCAATTAATAATATTAGGCTATGCCTCTATCTTCTTCCCAAAACCATCTTACTTCTTTTAAGGGTAAACATAGAATCATGTTTTATGTCTTTGATGGTGAAACTAATCTCTGTGATTCCCCAGGTGAAGTAGTATTGCCTTTAGTTTATTATTCTGGGAGACAAAATGCTTCAGTTTCGTCCCTCATGTTCAAATGATCATATAAGGATTAGAGCTGATATGAGAATTCTGTCAAGTGCTATTATAAATATATGTTTGCCAAACAGTAAAATAATTTTCGGTGAGATTAAAAGACTTGCTAAGTAAAATATTTATCACTTGACAAAGCAAGCTCCACTCTGAGCAGTGAACCACAGAGGTGTTCAGTTTGCCCAGATGTCATGATGGGCTCAGAGCCAGGTTCAAATATTTTCTGTAAAGTTAATGTCTAGATAGTTTTGTTTCCTTGTACATATTTATTCTAAAAAAAAAATAGCAGCAATTACATTTGAGGAATTCTAGTAACAAGATTTAGGGAACATGGTTGTGATGTTTTATGAAATGCTTTTTCTCATTTTGCTATCCTGGGAATCCAGAGATTCCAATTGAAATCAGAAAGTCCATTTAATTGACGTATCTCCTTACAGAGAACAATTAATCTACAATCACTTCTTAAAGACCATGATGGTCTCTCTTCAGTGGTTTTCATAATGACTTGAGTGAATTCACCTCTGGGCCCATTCAGAGGGCATTGTTTGGGGGAACTGAGTCTCTTACACCTGACAAATCTACTCACAAATTTTATTTCTCTATGTTCTTAAAGTCTATTCCCTTCATTGTAATCAGGAACTTCTGTCATGTCAAATTTGGTTTTCATAGCCCACTACTAAATCCAAATGTGTCAACTAAACAAGAGTGACTATAGACACTCCTATCTGTTTGATCTAGCACACTGAGTGCAGAATATCTGCCAAATACAACTCCTATTCGTAAATTCAAATCAGACTAAAATTTTGCCCCACCCTAATTTAATACAGCTTTCAGAAACTATGCACAGATATACTTATCATGATTTTATCCTAAATAATGAAATTTAGAACTAATTTATTTCTTACATGTAAGTATTCTGCTTCTAGGTTTGACTTTGTAACTGATCCACAGAACATGATCTCATCTAGTTCTGGAGAAAAGAGAGACTATGAGACTGATGTTTGAATATTTCTTTCTCCTTGCAAATTCATTTTGTTGCCAAAGTATCTCCAGAAAGTAGAGGAAGAAATGATCCTGCCGGCTAGTGAGATTCTTCATTATGATATAACCTTCATGATGGAGTAGTGTTGTTTTCTTCAGTGTCTAGAGTAGAGTGTAGCACATAATAAACTCTCGAAAAATTTGTTGAATGAATGAATGAATCTAAACTTTCAAATTGCCCCCCCCCTTATTCAATCACTTTCCAAATGTTACGTAGAAAACTAAAAGGATGTGAATTCAAGTGAGACAACAGAAGATGCAAAATTTGAGTTTTTGGTCTGTTATCTTAGCTTCATGCCTAAAATAGATAAGACATTCTTTTAGCATGAGCATAGAATGTTTCTGGAATTTAGCCCAATCAAAGTTTAGAAATGTGAAGTTTATATCCTTTTTATTTAAGCAAATTATTTGAAAGAATCATCTGTCCTCTATAGTCTTTGAAATAATTAAATAAAAAACTTATTCCCCATGTCTTTAAGTCATTATCCATTCAATACAAAATAATTGTTGAGCTTCCGTTCTCTTCCAGGCACTGTTCTAGGCTAGAGGGATATCACAGTGAATAAAGGAGATATCTCTATGCTATGGAGCTAATATTTTAATAAAATGAGACAAGTAATAAATTGAGTGAATTATGACATGTCCAATGGTGATGTATGCTATGGAAAGAAAGAAAATAGATTAAATGGGATAGAGAGTGCTAACAAGGAGTGTGGGTTGCTCCAGAGAGTCCATTTTCCAGTTGATGATAAGGGATCATTTGATGAATTGTTTTATCATTGCGCTCCTTAAACTGCCATAAGGCCATCCCTTATTCCTGACTGGATCGTCACTGCTTTTAATCTCCAGTCCAGATTCCTTCTCTCAGATTTGCCCAGATATTCTACTTTTTTGCCTATAGTCACTTTATGTACCAGTTGCTCTATCATTCATGTTTTGTTGTGGAATATAAAGGGAAAAAATACTCTCAAATTCAAGGAAAATAAAAGTATTAGAAAGTATTAGGTAGATCAGTGAAAACCCAAAGTTGTTAGAGAAATAAGAATGCAGTTACACAATCAGGGATGATACCCAAAATAATAACACAAAATTAGTCCATTGTCAGTCTTTTCATGGCAAAGGTACACTGCAGTTTCTACCAAAACTCCACAGTGGTTGGATGCTAGATACTGCTAAGAAAACTTACTACCGCCACCTCTAAAAATATCACCACTACCACAACCCTTGCAAAAACTGAAATCATTGGATTCTGCTTACATGAGTGGGATGTGTTTATCTCATTTATTCACATTATGACACAACTGTGACTTAGCTTCAAGGAAGCTAAAAATTGCTGGCTCTCTTAGTCAGGGTTGGTCAGAGGATAGAACTAACCAAGATATTTCAATCTGAAAATTATAAATACAAAGAATCGGAGGCTTACCAAATTGTTTGAAGTGGAGAATGAATGCCAAGTAAGAAGTGCACTAGAAATGCAGGACCTGTAGGAAGCCATGCAAATGGTTTCAGCTGCCTGATGCAATAAAATGGCTCATTCACAAGGAAGACCCATAAAGCTTGAGTAAAAATAACTCACTGGCTATCTCCCATAGGTCACAAGTTTTCTTTGTATTTTTAACCACTTTATTCAGATATAATTGGTACGTAAAGAGCTACAACTATTTAATATGTACAAGTGAGGAGTTGAGACATATGCAAACACTTGTGAAACCATCACTGCAATCAAAGTAATAGATATATCCCAAAGTTTCCTGTGTCTCATTGTGGGCTTTCTTTATTTTGGGGGGGAGGGTATGGGGTTTTTGGTCTATTTTTGTGATAAGAATACTTGCTGTGAGATTTACCCTCTTAAAAAATTTTGAGATGAACAATGCCATATTGTTAACTCTACACACCATGTTGTACGGCAGATCTCTAGAACTTGATCATCTAGCATAATTAAAACTTTAAGCCTCAGGCCTTGTTAACACTGGGATGGAAGTCCACACACTTTCTATCTCTGCAAAGCAGTAACAGATTCTCCTTTTATCTTGGTTTGTAAATTTCAAGGAAGTGATTTTCATATAAAATCTAACCGAGTGTCTTGCTATAAACAAAGTTAGAGAGTATTGTTCTCCAGACGTTTTGATGAGGAAAGAACATAGAAAATGCTGGGACTAGAACACAGATGGCAAGAGGCAATCCAGGACATTCACTTAATCAGCCTCCTTGAGGGCACATTTACTCTCTCTATGTGCCATTTTTAACTTTAAAAAAAAAGTAATTATGTAATCACTGTTATAAACAAGAACATAAAGGGGAACTCTAAGAATCTAGGGAACTATTATTAAAAATGGAATGTGAAAACTAAACTGGTAGATCTCAGGAAAGAAATGAAAGAAGGCAAAAAAAAAAAAGAACCATGATAGACTCTAGGTGAACATGAAAGCAGTATAAAAACATGTAGCATTATTAATATAACAAGAAACCTAAGAGGCACGATCAAGAATAGTGAGAGAAAGGAAACAAAAATAATAAGATGTTAGATAAATTCTGAATGAAACAGTTGAACTAGAAGGCAGAAAAGGAAATCCAATGTCTGCCTAGTTGGTATCTTTGAGGAAAGAATTAAGACAATAGATTAAAAAAAATAGAACATTGAATAGAGCAAAAATTCTAAAAAATAAAAAATCATGTTTACACATGCAAATTAGAGGAGCATATCTTTTCTAACAGGATAAAGGCTTGGCATAGAATAACCAACACAGAGATATAGCTGGTTAAAGGTAGTAAAATTTTCTAGTATAAATAAATAATTCTTAAAACAGGCGGACATTTATGGTAATCTACACTGGGAAATGTTAGTCTTATATCCTACTTCTTCATTGCTATAGCCAGTGGCAGAAAATAGTGACACAGTGATATATTTCTCTAAGAAGCAGTAGTAAACAAATTATTGTAGTAAAATACAAACTATTTTGTGGTAAACAAACTATCGTTCAAGAAAAACCAGTAGTGGGGTCATCTGGGTGGCTCAGCCGGTTAAGCATCGGTCGTCGGCCTGGGTCATGATCCCAGGGTCCCAGGATTGAGGCCCACATCCTGTTTCCTGCTCGCTGCTCCATGGGGAGGCTGCTTCTCCCTCTCCCTCTGCCTATCTCTCTCTCTCTGTTTCTCATGAATAAATAAAATATTAGAAAAAGAAAAGAAAAACCAGTAGTGGAAAACGTGTTTGGTTATGTAAGAATTACTTCCCATAAGTGCTTCTTTTAGAAAGTATTAAATACTGCTATTAAAACAAGCGAGAAATTGAGGCGCCTGGGTGGCTTAGTCTGTTTAGCATCTGATTTGGGCTCAGGTCATGATCTCAGGGCCCTGGGATCGAACCCTAACTTGGGCTCCTGACATTCAGCAGGGAGTCTGCTTCTCCCTCTCCCTCTGCCTCTCCCCTTAGTCGTGCTCTTTGTCTCTCTCTCTCAAATAAATAAGAGCTTAAAAAAAGCACAAGAAATTAATGAAGTGATCTTTGCCAAGGAACCTGGAGGTGACCATTGAATCTATTTCCATAGGAATAATACTATAATAAATAGGGTCGCAAACAAGAGTGTTAATGATATAAAATCTGCATAGGCAGAAATAATGTAAAGTCTATGGATAAAGGAACTGTATGCAGAAAACTATGAAATGATGAAAAACATTCGTGAAGATCTAAATACATGAAAAAATAATTCCTGTATGTGGATTGGAAGCCTCCATATTATTAAATGTTAATTTTTCCCAACTTCATCCACAAAATCAGGACAATCCAAATAAAAATCCTAGCAGCATAAACTGATTCTAAATTTTACCTGGGATGTAAAAACACAATAAAACAAGAAAACCTAGAATATCAACACAGATTTGAAGAAAAAGAGGAGCACTCACATTACCTGATTCCAAGCCTTATTGGGGCCAAAATAATTGTACCAATGTGGCATTTGCAAAGGGAAAGATATACAGATATGGGCTATATATAGTTCTGAAATAGATCTACAAGAAATACAGTCAACTGATATTTGACAAAGAAGCAAATTAAAAGAAAAAGAAATTAAGGAAACAATTTCATTTACCATTTAAAGTATTAACTTACAAAAATTGGTAGTTTTCTCATATAAAAGCTACAGATAGAAAGATATATCAAAATAAAGGTCTACTAGCAATTGTCGAAACTATTAACATCTCTAGATATAAACTCAACGTGAAATGAGCTTGATCTATGTGAAGAAATATTTAAAATATTACTCAAAGACCAAAGATGGCATAAACAAATACAATATATATCATGTTCTGCATAGTAATACTCAAAATCACAAAAATGCCATTTCTCCATATGTTTATCCATAAATATAATAAAAATTCCAATACAAATAAAAATGGTATTTTTGCGGGAAGGAGGTGAAACAGCAGATCTGGTTTTAAAGGTCATAAGAAAAAATAAATCGGAATGATGAGCCAAGAACTTACTAAAATATAGAGTAATAGTGATAAGGCAGAGGGGGTTAACTCTACCAGATATTAAAGCATAATATAAAGATGCATAGACCAAAGCCAAAACTCTAGAAATAGTCTCTGCACAATTCTAAGATTTCGTATGTACATTTAAAATCAATGGGAAGAAGAGATGGATGATTTCATAAATTATGATGAGGAAACTGGACTGTCTTGTCAGATGGGAAGGGAAGCCGTTTTTTTAAATAGAGATGATTTTCAGCTTTTTTTTGAGAAAATATTCACCATGTATAATTGATAAAGGTAAAACTTATATATGTTATACTTATAAACATATAATTTATATATAATTTATATCATTTCAATAATTTTTGAGTTCATATATGTTTAAAAGACCATATTACATTATATTTGGCCTAAGAACTTGAAATATTTTAATGTTTGGACAGAAATGTAATCCTATACTTCAGGATCAGAAATTGAGCAGACTTCTTGCATTATCTGATGTTTGGATAATTTTTGCATTTTCCAGTCTACAAATTCATCAGTTAAGTTGCTCGTATAATTTCCATTTTAGTTATAAATGATGCAGTGACAGAAGGGATATATGACTTCAATTTGTGAGATGTTTTTCTGAAATACAGTTTCATGGTGAGAATTTATTAACAATAGTCCTATTGAATGTGAGTCACTATATTTTATCACCCTAATTACTGATTTTTAAAGTTTTTGAAACATTTAATGTTACTACATAAATGTATTGATCAGACAAATAGGAGTTATAAACCTCTAAATCTTAAAACAATCTATAGAATAATTATAATACTGGTTTTCCTCATTAACTTTTACTTTGACATAGTGTCACTTATTTCTGGTTTGTCTATATGTCAGTTTTGGACATAATTAAATAATATACAATATAAATAAAAACAAATTATAAGTCTACTAGTTAAAACTACCATGACAAAATTGAGACATTTAAGTAAAAATTAAAAGAAAAAAATGTGTTTCATACATTGAGGGAATTCAGTTAAGTGCTTGTAAAAAAAATACAGAGAAATCACTGATCTTCTAATATAGAAGCAAACACCAGTTAGCTGATAAGACCTAGATATATCAACTAATTGAATCCTAAGCAAGCTCATCTGATCCTAACTAATCTTTACATGAGCTTACTCAGTACACGCTCAGAAATTCTTAAATGGTTTCATTTTTAAAGAAGATTTGCAAATTATCATATTGCTAAGGAAATAGAAATTTGATACCTCAGCCATTTTTTACCTTAACAAAAGAACCCCCTTTCACATTTTTTTTTTAAGATTTATTTATTTATTTTAAAGGGAGAGGGTGAGCGTAAGTGGGAGGAGAGAGGGAGAGAATCTTTGCATGCTCCGCAATGAGCATGGAGCCCCATGCGGGGCTTGATCTCACAATCCATGAGATCATGACCTGAGCAGAAACCAAGAGTCAGACACTTAACCAACCGAGCCTCCCAGGTGCTCCCCCTTTTCACATCTTAATGAAAGGATTCATAAACCAAAAGTTGTCAAATGCTACATCAGTTGAACTACCACAAGGGTTTTGTTCACGGTTGTGTTCCTAGAGCTTAGCCTAGAGCTTTGAATAAATGTATGAGGAATATATGAATGATTGAAGGAGAGAATAAAGAAATGAAGCTTCACTAACATGACTTGACACACAACAAACTCCAATTAATTACAAATTAAATGACATAAAAAACAGTAACTTGTCCTAAATAGAATTTTATTATCAGTTACAGAATTTAAAATATTAATGTGTTCCTAATGATTTTCTCTATAGGTCCTAAGTTTTCAGTGTAGTAATGAAGCAAATAATGCCCTAAGCTTTGAAAAAATTTGCTGAATAGCTCAAAGCTTATGTTTGACAGCAACAGAGCCAGGACCCAAAATTTCACAATTTATTTTTAATATCCTTTAATGTTTTTAAGGTTAATTACGAAGTATTTTGAATAGAAGTTTTTTTTATTTTTTTATTTTTTTTTATTTATTTTTTTTTAAAGATTTTATTTATTTATTCATGAGAGACAGAGAGAGGCAGAGGGAGAAGCAGGCTCCCAAGGAGCAGGGAGCCCGATGCGGGACTCGATCCCAGGACCCTGGGATCATGACCTGAGCCGAAGGCAGACGCTTAACCATCTGAGCCACCCAGGCGCCCTTGAATAGAAGTTTTATACAGAGGTCATATTATTTCACAAAGTTTCAGTTCATATCTGTTTGTTTTATTGTCTTCATTATCTATTCTTTTCTACTTCCTTTTGTTTTACTATATAAAAAAGCTATTAAAGTTAAAATGCAGACCAACGAGTAACACATTTCTCGCAAACATTGATTCATATTATTGATTAGGTTTCAAGGTCTTCATATATTAAGGAATTAAAAAGTAGAAAAGGAGCTTTTTTTTCTTTATCCCCAGTTATCTTGCATGATGGATACAGTGCCATACTTTATTGATTAAGGAAGACTATAACAAGAATTCACATTATACTTTGTATTTTAAATAGTCAACCTGAAATTATGTATTATATGTCTTTGTTATTTACTGAGTTCAGAGACTGGTTATGTTATCAGAGGATGGTCTGATATATAACAAAAAGGCTGGTCCAAAGGGAAAGATGTTGGATATAGACACTTACGTTATAAAACGAATTTCCTGAAGCACCATGAATTAGTGACCAGATACTTTTGAATGGGATTGTTTCTTTTTTTTTAATATCTTATTTATTTCTTTGAGAGAGAGAGAGAGAGAGGAGGGGCAGAAACAGAGGGTGAGAAAGAATCTCAAGCAGACTCTGTGCTGAGTGTGAAGCCAGATGTGGGGCTCAGTCTCACAACCGTGAAATCATGACCTGAGGGGAAATCAAGAGTCAGACGCTTAACTGACTGAGCCATCCAGATGCCCCAGGATTTTGTATCTTTTTATTAGGATCTTCTGAATACGTGTAGTATGATCTTTATAATAACAATTATATCTGAAAGAAATTTCCAGAACTTTAGCATGAAAGAGTCGATATAATGAAAAATAAAGGAAATAAAGTGCCATAAAACAACTTCCAAACTGTTCATAGAATTCTTTCACTTTTTTCTTATAATTAGAAAGCCACAAATTGTATCTAATAGAATTATAAGTCCAAAATCAATGGAAATGCATTGCCATGATTAAGCTAACTGCAATAGTAATTTCAGCTTTGTAAGCCTTATTAGTGACCTTTAATTTTTCATGTGCATATTACTTAAAAACATATTTAATTGTACAAGTATATCAGTGTTATGAAAACAGCTGTTCATGTAAGATTAGACTATGACCCACAAGGAAAGCCATCATAACCAAAGTTAAAATTGCACTAATTTCTCTTTAATCTTTGTATTACATTTCTGTTCTTCAGTACTGCATGAACTGTGTTTATTTCATAAAAATAATTATACTTGCATATGGTTTTCATAAGAAAAGTTATTATATATCTTTTTTAAAAAATGGTACCAACCAGATATTACCTGATAAATTCATTCTCTTTTATGTTTAAGTAGGATTGACTCAAACTTCAAATCCCATTGCAAATGGAAGTCCACAGCCATCATCAAGATTTCTGCAGATACTCAAGGGTATTTGTTCTCTTGCTTGCCTTTGCCATTGGATCATTTTTCTATGAATGTTATCTCTGTTTTTATATTTATTTGGAGAGGGATAACTCTATTTTCTTCGGGGGTGTGGGCAGATGTCTCATCTCAGAACTTCTGAAATTGCTTCCTGGTGCCGGAGGCCTTCCAGACTTTGAGCACATTGAATCGTACAGTCTTGTTCAAGGACTGGAATTCTCCCACCGTGACAATGTCCCCAATTGGGACATCCCTGAAGCAGGGCGACAGGTGCACAAACATGTTCTTGTGGTGTTTCTCAAAGTGGATGTAGTGGAGGTAGTCTTGGTGGATAACAAGGGTCCTCTGCATCTTTATCTTGGTCACCACACCAAACAGAATCCACCCTTGGATGGAGACATTACCAGTACAGGGGC
Organism: Callorhinus ursinus; assembly: GCF_003265705.2. Taxonomy (NCBI): domain Eukaryota; kingdom Metazoa; phylum Chordata; class Mammalia; order Carnivora; family Otariidae; genus Callorhinus; species Callorhinus ursinus. The sequence goes on along the minus strand of NW_027397079.1, from coordinate 10,422,504 downwards.
ATTTCTTGTCAATATTTGTGCCCTCAGTGGCCTCCTTGAGCAACTTGAAGCACAGATCAATGTATTTGTAGAATCACAGAAGCTTCTCCTCGCCATTTTCTATAAGCAGGACCCTCTTCTTATTTTGAAAGCTGGATGGCTGCTTTTGGTGTGTCTACTCAGTCTGAATGTTGGCCATCTTCTAGCCACCTGAAAAAAGGATTTTTTTAATATTATTGATGTAATCCATAATTCAGCTTTTTCATTAATCTCCTCATGTACTATGGCCATTTGCCTATTCATCCATTTAGCGATGCATTAAAGATGGAAGTTATTCAAAATGTGAACAGTTACCCACAAAATATCAAAAAGGTAAACAATTCATATCTAGAATAGGCAAGAAACTTCCAAATCAATAAGGAAAATTATTCATAATCAGATAAATACGTATTTTAAAATGTATTTTCATTCTACAGCTATTGGAATAGCAAAACACAGAGGCACCTGGGTGGCTCAGTCGGTTGAGCATCCGACTCTTGATTTTAGCTCAGGTTGTGATTTCACGGTCCTGGGATTGAGCCCCCGTCTGGCTCCACGCACAGTGGGGATTCTGCTTGAAGATTTCTCTCCCTTTCTCCCTTCCCTGTTCTCTCTCTCTCTCTCTCCCTCCCTCACTCTCAAAGAAATAAATAAATCTTAAAAAATAAAGAATAGCAAAACACAGACACTTGGGTAATGCAAATACTGTTAAGGATTTGGAGATTCAGGAACATATCCTTGATAAAAGAGTAACTAGTAGGAGCACATTTGCAGAGCGACCTGCCCTGATGAAGTTGCCCCCCCACCAATAGGACAGAAAAATTAGTTGAATAAGAGAGAGAGAGACAGAGACAGAAATAGAAAAGTGAAAGTTGAAAGAGAAATTAGGTTCCTTATTCTTATAAAATCACATGGCCACTTGAGGAGAAATTTACTGCAACCCTCCGAGCCGTATGGTGCCTGGTGTCGTATCCGCTTCTCCCAGTCTTTCATCTTTTGTCTCTTTATGTATTTTCTCTTGCCCTAGACCTCACTGAGATTTCTCAAAATTTCCTGTTAGGAATGGCTTTATCAATTCTCTTCTTTTTTTCTTTTTAATTTTTTAAGAGCCCCTTGGCTTATATTTTTGGTTTCTCTTCTTCTGACAGAGTTTACCTGGTACTTTACCAAAGGAAAGTAATTCCTTCTTAAAATCTCTCAGCTGTCATGAAAAGAGAAATTTCACTATTTTTGAGGTTATTTCATGAAAAACATTCTTCCATTCATTACTGGAAATTTCTACAAGGAATTAAAGATAGTTACTGTAATTAATATGAAGAAGCTATAACTCAAAAGTACCAAAGTACTGGTTTGAAGTTTAGGTGAATGCCATAGAATTAAAATTTTGTTTCATTTTTAAACAAAAAATAAAAAGTAATCTATTAAGGAATTACTTTTACAGGACAGATTGCAATAGAAATATTCATTCTGTTATATCCTGTGAGTAGATTAGGGAAACAAATGATAGATTTTATGTATGACTCTGTACTAAACATAATTCAATCAAAAGATTCTAGGGTTCCTTCATAGGTCATGGTCCATTCCTTCCTTTACACTTAATATGAAGAAAGCCACTTAAATTAGCATAAGGACCAGAAGGTCTTCTTCCCTCCTAGACAGGAAAGAAGAGTTAATTAAAAAATACATTCCACTGGTATAATGATTATAGGCTGCAAAGGTTAAATCACTCAGATACCCAGCCTGGTATCCAGCATTAATCAAGATTCTCAAGAAAGCAAGAGAGCTTTTCAAAACTCACCAGGATTTTGAGTCAGCCTTAAAACAGTATCATTTCTTTCTTTCAGATCAGAGCTACTCCAACTTTAATGTACATATCAACCTTTTGTCAGAGTGGAGATTCTGATTCAGTAGACACTTGATGTGATCTTAAGTTTTGCATTTCTAACAACCTCCCAGGTGATGCTGATGCTATTCAGTCCTTGGGCCATACTGTAGAAAAGGCTTTAGTAAAAGCGAGAGAGAAACAAATATTAGGTAATTTATAGAGCTCCCTATATGTGCTTAGAGCTCACTTTAGTTTAAAAATTTGGTCTTCATGCATTTTTCTTAGATAATTAATGTTTTTTTTCTTTTTCTTTTGACATGATAGACACACAGGTGGTTGTAAGGGTAGTACAGGGAGGATTCATGTACCCTCCCACCAGTTTCTCCCAATGGTTACATTTTACTTAATTATAGAACAACAGCAAGCCACAAACTTGACATTGGTACAATGTGTCAGTATGTAGTCACAGGTCATGTTTTAACACATGTGCAGATTCATGTAACAACAACTGCAATCATGTTACAGAACTATTCCTTTACCACAAAAATATCCATTGTGCTATCGTTTTAGAGTAAAACCCATTCCCTCCCTCTACCACCCCAAATCCCTTAATACTGCTAACATGTTACTCATAATTTTGTCATTTCAAGAATGCTGTATAAATGAATTCTCTCAATTTATTACCTTTGGGGTAATTACCTTTGGGGACTAGTTTATTTCATTCAGAATAATTCTCTGGAGATTTGTCCTAATTGTGTGCCATCAAAAGTTTTTGTTTGTTTTATTTTTGAGTAGTATTCCACGGTAGGAATGTACCACAATTTTGTTTTTGTTTTGTTTTGTTTTACCCTTTTAACTATTGAGAGACATTTTGGTTTTTTCAGTTTTGGGGGCTATTATAAATACAGTCGCTATATATACTTGTGTGCATGATTTTGCCTGGACATAGTTTTCATTTCTGAGATAAATCTTCAGGAGTACCATTACAGGGTCATATAGTAAATCTACATGTAGTTTATTTTGCAAGCTGCCAAACCATTTTCCAGAATGGTCGTATCACTTCACATTTTCATCAGCAACCTCTGAGTGATCTATTTTCTCTGCATCTTTACCAGAATTTCATGGTGTCACTATTTTTTTTTAGCTGTTCTAATAGAAGTATAGTGATCTCACATAGTATTTTCATATAGCATTTCCTAATGCTAATGATGTTTAACATCTTTTCATGTACTTATTTGCTATCTTAAACCTTCTCAAGTAATATATCTCTTCATGTCTTTTGTCCATTTTTAATTGGATTATTTTTGTCTGTTTTTAATAGTTGAATCTTGAGAGTTCTTTATATAATCTAGGTACTAGTCTTTTGCTAGATATGGGGTCAGCAAATACATGTTTTTTTCTCCTCCTGTCGATAGCTTGTCTTTTCATCCTTTTAACAGGGTGTTTCACAGAGCAAATGTTTTGAAAATTTTGGTCAGGTCCAACTTACATTATTTTTTTCTTTTTTGTTTCATGCTTTTGATGAAGGTCTAATAACTCTTTGCTACACATAGTTTTGAAAATATTTTCCTATTCTATCCTCTAGACGTTTTATGGTTTGACATTTTATATTTAAATCTATGATCTATTTTGAGCTAATTTTTGTAAAAGAAAAGATTTAGGAGTCTTCATTTTTTGTTTATTTGTTTTATTTTAGATTCCATATATAAGTGACATCATATGATATTTATCTTTGTCTGACTTATTTCACTGAGCATAATCCCCTCTACATCATCCATGTTGTTGCAAATGCTAAGATCTCATTCTTTTTTTATGGCTGAGTAATATTTATATATACACATATACTACATCTTCTTTATCTGTTCATCTGTTGATGGACACTTGGGCTGCTTCCATATCTTGGCTATTGTAAATAATGCTGCAGTAAACAGAAGGGTACATATATCTTTATGAATTAGTGTTTTTGTTTTCTTGGGGTAAATTCCCAATAGTGGAATTACTGGATCTTATGGTATTTCTACTTTTAATTTCTTAAGGAAGCTCCATACTCTTTTCCACAGGGCCTGCAACAATTCACATTCCTATCAACAGTGCACAGAAGTTTCCTTTTCTCAACATTCTTGCCAACACTTGTTATTTCTTGTCTTTTTGATACTAGCCGTCCTCACAGGTGTGAGGTGGTATCTCATTGTGGTTTGATTTGCATTTTCCTGATGATAAATGATGCATCTTTTCATGTGTCTGTTGGTCATCTATATGTCTTCTTTAGAAAAATGTCTATTCATATCCTCTACCCATTATTAATTGGATTGTTTGGGGAGGTGAGTGGCAGGATGGGCGAAATAGATAAAGGGAATTAAGATGTACAAACTTCCAATTATAAAGTAAATAAGTCACAGAGATGAAAAGTACACCAAAGGGAATATAGTCAGTGATATTGTAATAATGTTGTAAAGTGACAGATAGTCATTATGGTTATTATGGTGAACACTGAGCAATGTATAGAATTGTTTAGTCAGTTATGTTGTACACCTTATAAAAAATCTAGTCTTCAAGTTCCCCCCAAAAATGATGAGTTTTAAGTCATGTTCCTTCCTTCTTTCCTTCCTTCCTTTCTTTTCTTTTCTTTCCTTCCTTTCTTCTTTTCTTTTTTTAAATTTTTTTCTTTTTTCTTTTCTTTTCTTTTCTTTTCTTTTCTTTTCTTTTCTTTTCTTTTCTTTCTTTTCTTTTCTTTTCTTTTCTATTCCTTTCTTTTCTTTTCCCTTCCCTTCCCTTCTCTTTTCTATTCTTTCTTTTTTTCTCACTATGGATATCCAATTGTTCTAGCATCATTTATTATCACTTCTCCATAGAATTGCTCTTGAACTTTTGCAGTTTTTCAGCTGGCCATAATTCTATGAGCTATTGATGAGTTCTCTGTTTAGTTCCACTGACCTATAAGTCCATTCTTCATCTAATATCGTACAGTCTTGATTACTGTAGCCATATAACAAATAGTGAATCTAGAGTGACTCCTCCTAATCTACACTTTCTTTCAAAAAAAATTTTAGCAGGGGCAGCTGGGTGGATCAATTGGTTAAGCGCCTGCCTTCAGCTCAGGTCATGATCCCAGGGTCCTGGGACTGAGACCTGCGTTGGGCTCCTTGCTCAGCAGGGAGCCTGCTTCTCCCCTGCCTGCCATTCCCCCTGCTTGTGCTTGCTCTCTGGCTCTCTCTGTATCAAATAAATAAGTAAAATCTTTAAAAAAAATTAGCAATTCTAGTTCCTTCAAAAAAAAAAAAAGAAAACCTGAATTAAATCTTGATGAATTAGGGCATATTTGACAGCTTTACTATGCTGAAGCTTCTGATATATGAACAAGTATGATTATCCATTTATTTAAGTCTCTATTTCAGCAACATTTTGTATATAAGTCTTGCACACATTTTGTGAAATGTACACCCAAGTAATCCTAGTTTAAGCAATTGTAAGTGATATTATATTTTTGATTTCATTTTCCACAAACTCAATGTAAGTATATAGAAATATATTTATGTTTTATATGCTGATCTTATATCCTGTGAACTTTCCTTTTTCTTTTTTGGTACTGCTTTTGTTAGCTTTTTTGTCACTATAATATCAGCTTCATAGAATAAGTTGAATGATATTCCCTCCACTTCATTTTTTCTAGAAGAAAATCGGTAGGATTTTTTTTTTTAGATTTTATTTATTTATTTGAGAGAGAGAGAGGAGAGCAGGAGTGGGGGGCAGAGGCAGAGGGAGAAACAGACTCCCTGCTGAGCAGGGAGCCCAATGCAGGGCTCAAATCCAGACCCCAAAGTCATGCTCAAAGATGCTTAACCAACTGAGCTACCCAGGCTCCCTGAGAATTTTGTAGGATTAATGTTCATTTTTTTAAGCATTTGGTAGAATTCTTCAATAAAAACATCAACATCAAGAGCAGACAATTTTTTCAGAAGTATCAAAGTATGAATTCAATTTCTTTAATAGTTACAGGGTTATTCAAATTATTTATGTCATATTTACTGTTACGTTGAAGCAGTTTGAATTTTTTGAGTAATTAATCTCTTTCATCTAAGTTGTGAAATTTATATGTGTAGCATTGATTTTGTATTCCCTTATTATTCTTCTGATGTCTTTAGGTTCTGTAATGATATACCCTATTTTGTTTTTAATATTAATAGTGTGTCTGCTCTTTTTTCCCTTTATATATCTTGCTATAATTTTGACAATTTTGTCAGTCTTTTCAAAGAACTAACTTTTGTTCTTAGTTTTCTTTTTCAATTTCATTGCAATTCCCACTCTTATTTTGATTACTTCTTTCCTTCTGCTTTACTTTGACTAATTTTTTTTACTTATTTGAGACCTTTACTCTTTGCTAATGTAAGCATTTAAGGCTGTAGGTTTCCAATTCCATACTGCTTTGGGTGTGTTCCATATATTTTGATATTTTGTATTTTCATTTTCATTCATTTAATAAGTTTTTTAAATTTCTTTTGATTTTTTTCTCTTTAACCAATGGATTATTTAGAGTTTCCAAACATTTGGAAGTTTTTCTGTTATCTTTCTGTTATTAATTTATAGTTTGAGTCATTGTAGTCAGATAACACATTCTATAGATTTAAACTCTGTTAACTTTGCTGAAGCTTGTTTAATGACCCAGGATATGGTCTATCCTTGTAAAACTTCTGTGGTCACTTATTTTGAATGCTTATTTTGTTGGTGGTGAATGGAGTGCTTATAAATCTTGATTGATGGTGTTTTGAGTTGATATCATTGCTGATATCTGTCTAGTTATTCTTTTAGTTTTTGAAAAAGTGCTGTTGAAGTCTCCAATTAGAATTTTGGATTTTTCTATTTATTCTTTCAGTCATGTCACTTTTTGTTTCAGCCATTTTTTTAGTGGTTAACATTTAGGATTGTTTTGTCTTCTTAGTTGGTTGAATTTCTATGTCTCTAGAAAATTTCTTTGCTCTGAAGTCTAATTTGTCAGATATTAATATAACTAATCCTGCTTTCTTTTAATTAATGTTTCAATGGTATATATATTGTTTCCATTCTTTCATACTATCTATGTTATCATGTTAAAGTGAATTTCTTGTATACAGCATCTAGGTGGTTCATTTTATTAATGTATTCTCTCAATCTCTCTCTTCTAATTGGTGTGTGAAGATCTTTTACATTTTGCACAATTATTTATATGTTAAAGTTTAAATCTGACTTTTTTTTCCTGTCCATTTTCTCTGTTTTGTTTCTGCTTTATTTTCCGTTCTTTCCTGGGGTTACTTGATTATTCTTTAGAATTCCATTTTTATTTATCTATAGTGGTTTTGATTATCTCTTCTAATGGATTTTCTAGTGGTTGCTGTAGATATTACTATATACATTTTATAACTATATATGTGTGTGTATATATATATTGTTTATATAAATACATATACTTATAGAGACAGAGAGACTTTAGGGTCTAAATGTTAGAATGCCAAATACAATGGAATTTATGTGGAGCAAGAATCATTTCAAGCCAGTGGACTATTAATAGTTTCAAAAATTATCTAAAAATAACTTATTGTAAGTATCAGTGTTTAGCAACTCTAAATTCTAATTTATTTGAAGTACTTGTACTTCACTTTCCCATTACTGTGGTGCTCAGATGGTTAAAGTGAATTGTGATCCATAATGTCTTAGGGAGTCTTTGCCTTGAGATAGTCTTTAAGATGGAAAGTGTTTTTTTTGTTTTTGTTCTTTTTAAAGAAGGAAATATTCTACGAGAGTGATTTATAAATCTGTAAATCCTCCCAAGGCCACAGAATGTCATCTATAAGTGACATCTGTCCACTACCAAGAAATCTGAAAGTCTAGTTTCCTATTTTTGCTGTTCTTGCTACTGATCTGCTCTAAAATATGCACACTGCTGTTCATTGTTCTATCCAGCTGCATGCCTATGACTGAGATTGAGAGGCCAGATGGACTCACCCACATTTATTACAGCTTGGTTTAACAGCCATAGTCCCTTTTACTTGTTATCACTGTGTGGCAGAAAATACTCCCATTAGTGTAACTCTGGGAACTTGTCCCTGCCAGACCAAAGCCCACATCAGCCATGGGCAATTTTGGTGATTCTTTCATTTTAACTCCCTAGCTACAATCAAAAAAGAAAAACAAAACAAAACAAAAAACAGTGAAGTTAATTCTTTCCTTTCCTTTCTGTAAATACTTCATCAAATCACAGAGGTTGAGAGGTTGATACATGTAAGCTGAAAGAACTGGTACCACTTTTTGTGAGCTCTTATACTTCTAAGAAACAAATCTTTTCCCTTGCCACTCCCAACTCTTTCCTTCCTCTGAGTTTGGTCTGCACATTTAACTTCAATCTTTTAGCTTTTTCTTAAAATTTTCCTCCATTTAAATCCAACAAATAATTCATATTACTATATTCATTCATTTTAAAAATAATTCCCCCAGTGAAGGCATTACACATTATCAAAGATATGAAAATGAGCACTGACACTTTTTTATTAATAATAAAAAAGAAAATAGTAATTTACACATTTATAGGCACTTCATATATCAGGTAGAATTAGATCAGATGAATATATCCTAAAACAGTGCTTCTCCAACTTTAATGTGAGGATGCTGTTAAATGCAAACTCTGTTTTATTAGGTATGACATAGGGCCTCAGACTTTCCATTTCTAGAAACCAGTCAGTGTGATACAATTTGAGTGGCAGGGTCTTAGGAAATTTGAACTGAATGTATCATCTTTGGGCAATCTATGTTATTATTTTTTTTTTGATACCTGACTACTTTAATAACAACTCTTAAAAATAATATAGAACAAGTAAAACACAAACCTGGAAGAAGCATACACTCTGTAAAAAGTAAATAAATATTTATTTTGTTTTTAACTGTATCACCACCATTATTCCTTCATTTTACTTTTTAATTAATTCCATACAACTTGAATTAAGAATTCATTGTTTTGGGAAAAAAAAGAATTCACATTTTGGCTACTTGGAATATGTATCTCTGAAAATGACCAATGTGATAGTTTGATCGTTTAAATAATATTCTCTTGAAGGGTTTCTCTGAAATATATTATTTAAGTTTTGTAACAATATAGATATATTTTAATTTATTTTAAATACTTGATGTGTGTTAACTTAAAAAAAAGACCAGATTATTTTGTGTAAAATACATTATTGAAATTCAGTTTTCTTTAGACCATTCAAAGATCCAAGTTCTTATTTTTCCTAATAAGCTATTAGTTTCAGATAATTTATCACTTATTTTAATAATTTCTATAATTTTGTTCATAATATTTAATTGCATTGAAAATGTAATTATCTATATAAAGGTTTCTCTTTAAAGCAAACCAGATTTCCTAATGGTACCGCAGCCTTAATTATACTTCAAAAATGACAAGACCACTTACTAACAAAACATATTGAATATTCTTTTGTAGTCTATTGATCCAAAGGAGAAAATTGTTCTTTGTACTAAATATTTCTGCATCTTGCTAGAAGTAGAAACAGATACTGGCTCATTGAAAAATATATCTTTAGGGGCACCTAGGTGGCTCAATCAGTTGAGAGGCCAACTCTTGATTTCAGCTCAGGTCATGATTTCAGGGTCCTGGGCTCGAGCCCCACATTGGGCTCCCCACTCAGCAGGGGTCTGCTTGAGGATTTTCTCTCTCCCTCTCCCCTTAGCCCTCCCCCTGCTAGAACTCTATCTCTCTCTTTCCAAAACAAATAAATACGTACTTAAATATATATGTCTTTAAAATCATTTGCAAGATCCAAGTTACATAAGAATTTAGCTTCTATAAAGAAACCAAAATTAACCTCCAACTCTAAAATTTTGCATGGCACATAATTCTCAGATAGCTTGTGCCCTTTCCAAGTTGAATGTTTATTGCTATACTAGCCACTTTCAATATCAACCAGGCATCAAAGGTTTGCTCATCTTTTATCTCTAGTATTACTACTCCAAATACCCCCCAGGTGGTGGATTGATGAAATGCAGTTACACAGTAGTAAATTTTTAAGTAGAGACCCTTAAATAGTGCACTTTGGGAAGCTTTCCATTAATTTCATGTAAAACTTTGCAATCCATTGTCTTTTATTTCCCTTGGTTACCACAAGGGTCAGAGATACAACTTTAGTGTAAAGACAGTTTTCTTAGTTCATTGTGTTATTCAAGTATAGTTACCCTCTTAAAAATTGTTCAAGCAAAAGAAATTGTTCAAGCATAATGTAAATAGTCAAGAATAATGCCACAGATTTCTAGCTCTTATTATATAATGGTGTCTTGATAGGCATTAGAATTTTGTTGCAGTTTCAAATAATAAAGAAGCTAGTAGTTTCTTATTAAAGAAATTCCATTATTCTTGGTATTTCTGAAGATTTTCTTTGGGAAATAATTGCAAGGCCATTGAAAAGCAACATGGGAAGTTAAACTCATTAATTTATAGTTTCAATTCATCTTTGAGTTCAGATATTTTGACCCAATTTACTCACCATTTTAACTCCCATATTCTAAAAGAAATAGTAACCCTGAGTGTTAACTTTCCTATACCTATCTACATACAGACATTAAACTAAAAGTATCAGGTCATAAGTCCAAGAGGTTAGGTGAAGCTCAAAATCCAGAGGCACATCTCAAGAGTTCATGTAAGTCAGAATTCAAGATATTATGAGTAAGAAATAGGAATCTAAAGAAGAAAAATTCACCAGTTGAGATAATTAAGATGACTAGAGTCCATAACACTAGGATTGCCTCATCTAATATAACCCAGGCTTATTGATATCTTGCTGTTTTTTCATATTGTGTAATCCATCTCCTTGAACTGCTCTCCATTTTTGATTATACAAATGCTTTATCTTATTCTTGAGTGACTGAATTGTCACTACTTCCTCTAAAAAGTCTGATCGATATTAAAATATTATCTCTTTGGTCAAATGTTACAATCAGTATGCCATTATATAATAAATGTTGCCTAAAAATATGTATTAACTTACTTCTTACAATTGAATTTTATATTGATTGTTTTTCAAATACTCAGCAGAGAGAAGTAGAAGTAGGCACAGAAGTAGGCACATGCTGGGTATAATCAAAATAATAACTGATATTTTGTATAAATAAGCAGCTGACACTGGCTCACTCTGCAGCCAAATTGCCTGGGTTTGAGTTCCAAATTTATCATGCTCTTGGCGTTAAACCTTACCTCTCTGTGGTTAGTTCTTGTATCAGTACAAATGAGAGTGGTCTTACCTTTTAGGTTTGTTGTTATGGTAAATGAGCTAATATATTCAAGAACTTATGCCAGTGACCAAAAAATAATAAATAATCAGAAAATGGTAGCTATTATTATTTAACAATAACATTTGCGTTGATATTTTCATGATGTCGAAAGTTATTGCTTACTTTATATATGCAAACAATTACTAAGTGATTTATTTTTTAAGATTCTAAGATATTAATTGCAATCATCTGAATAATAATTTTTTTCTAAATAGTAAATGATAAAATATCCAAATAATGCCCTAGCATTTTGGTTCAGATTCACTTCACTTCAAAATAACCTAAATTGATTTCCTCAATAAGTCCTCTTTCTTTAGAGAAAATCAGTTTTGTTTGAGTTCTACAAACTCATTCTCTGTAATTCATATACAATGATTAGGACTAGTATCTTGTCCCTAAGCATCACTGGTCTGTTGCCAGATTACCCTTCTACAACACAAAATTGAAAAAAAGAAGTTTAATGAATCAGTGATTCAGCAGCACTCTTGGAGAGAGGGTAATTATTGACATATACTTTCATCATCCATGGGATAATTAAAGGCAAATTGATTGTGGTCTCAGATAAGAGTTACCAAGGTACTCACATCTGAATTCACACTTAGGAAAGCTCTTGTACCTTTTACTTTAGATTTGCATACACTTCCACAGAGTAACCAATGCAAAGTATAAGAATTGATGGTGTGGAAGTGTACAGTCTCTTTGTGCCTTATTAAATATATGAGCAGGCTAAGTAGATTATAAACCTAGGGTTAGATATTAGAAGGAAACTATGTAGTTGGTTGGCTATTACATGCAGAATTTCAGAAATTATGGCATATCTTAATCCAGTGTGTTTGTCCTGTTTGCTTGTTGTTTTCCAAACTAGAATTCCCTTAACTGAAGGAGGAGGGAAAATACTTTAAAAAGAAATAACTATGTATGACTCAGCTATATATTATCATAAAAACAAACAATGATGCAGAATGGGAAGAGGTGTTAATCAATACATAAGGGATGTACTGTGCAGTATGATTGTTTGAGCAACCCAAATAATCGATAGAAATAGATGAAACACTGCTTTGTGTTTGGCTGAAACCAAAAAAAAAAAAAAGAGAGAGAGAGAGAAATTGTGACTGGGGAGTAATGATTTTTCCAGATTTTGTAGAATAATAGTGTAATTTTAGAAAATATATAGTGGCCCCTGTCTATATTTATAAGGCACTATAGACACTATTTTGACAAAACTGGAATGTATAACTACTATCTATTCCAAAGTAGTCAAATCATTCTTTATTTGTGTTAATCCTTTTTAAAGAAGTCTAATATGTAATTTATGTATATTTTTAAAATGATTAAATAGCTAGAAAAAATGGTATTTAATGGGCACTATTCCCTAACAATGTCGTTATGTAAATTATAAAGTAATTGTATATACTTGTAAGTATAACTTTATATTTTTAGCTTAATACTTTATATAGTAGGACTCTGTGTAAATATCTACATATAATCAAAACTAGCTTAGTGAGGTATCAGCTTGAAGAACTAGGTAGCACACTGCTATATGTGAGAAATTAAAACCTCAAACTAAAATCAGATTCTGTGTATTGTGAACACTAGCTAACTAATTAAAATTTCACAAGCATATCATCTCTGAACTACAGAAGTTTCCTTATCTATTAAAAAAGGGACTAATAATAACTTGAACAATCTGAAACTACCATTTTGTATGTCAAAATGAACAAACACCAACAAATTCATATATTCTAAACCTTAACTTTCCATTTTGTTGAGGATATAAAATTGATACATTAGTAGTGTTTTCAAATGTTAGTTTTTATTCAGATCAGGATTGCTGTAATAGTAGATTATAAACAACTCAAAGTCTGTCAGAGGAAGTTGTCCAATTAAATTATGATATCAAAAATATGCCTTAAGATAGCAATAATAATAAATACAGTATTAAATAAAAAGAGAAAGTAAAATGTAGGGTTTTTTTTTACATTTTCTGTTATAAGGGAGTGAAAATAAATATATATATACACTCATATTTTTCCTTTTTTGATATAAAAAACAAACCTCTGGAAGCATGAAGTTTCTGTATGGGGAGGAATGATAACTTATTCCAAGGTGTGCAAGAAGGAATTTGTTATCTTTTCTTTATGGCTCTTTCTTTTTAGTATATGTGCTGCCGAAGCGAGCATATATGACTCTTTCTTTTTACCTAGTGTTTTATCACACTGTAATTGTATTAACAGTAATACAACTTTTCCTGATTTGTGTTTAGTATGTTAGACTTTCCTTTAATCTTCTAAGTTCTTCTAATATTCAGATTTACAAAACTGCAGTACATTCCAGAACTCATGCTAACCTTCCTCAATGGCTCATCTTGTTCCAAGATGTAACAGAAATGGTAGTAGCCTGGTTTACTTCTTAACTCTTTATCCATTTAAATTCCTTCAAATTCCTCTCTTTTGCTTTTTTGCCCCTTGTACATCAATATCAAACTTTCCAAGAGAGAAACACTCATTGGGAGTATGTCATTAACATTTAAGGAAGCATCTACAATGAGAAGTGTCAAACCCCATCCATGTGTGCAGGTCCTTATCAATGCCCTGTCTACAGATTCTTGCTTTGACTCAAATATCAACCCATAGAATAGTACATTGTGTCCATTATAGCCTGAACACATTGCATCAGACATGCCATACCTATACAGAAAAATTCACCTGTGAATATTTGGCCAAATTGGACATATATTTGGACATAGGCTCTGGACATAGCAAAATCTCAGTTTCTGTCACTATCAATTACATATACAAACACCAAACTTACCCCAGAAAATCTATATTAATTTTCCCACAGTTTGAGTGACAATCACATGGACCTTCAAGACAGTGATAAACCATTTATTGATGAGGATGTATTGAAGGGTTTGAACAGAATAATGGCATAATGTGATTTACTTTTTTTAAATGAACATCTGGCTGCTCTGTTGAGAACAGAGTTGGAGGGGGAGAAAATGGAATTGAGAGTACTGGTGATAAATTTCTTCCCAACAGAGAAAAAATAGGAAGCAGACTGGCCTAAATTGTTTATTACTGAGTAGGTTGATATTTGTTCTCAAAACTGAGATTTGGAATATGATAGGAGGAGAGAAGTTTTGATAGTGTTTATGAGGTAAATTTGGACTGTATTGAGTTTTTTGCCCCTAGGACATACAAAATGTATTATAATAATATTTTGCTACACCAGACAGAGGACTCAGATGAAGATATAAATTTAGGTATCACCACAGATTAAAAACATATTCATAAGTATTCTTTTTAAAATATACTTTTATTCCTAATATAAATAAAATTTAAATCATCTTTTAAATACTATCATTTTAAAACAAAGACTTCCTTTACCTTATTCACCAATTTAAAGTCCAATTCTGATCAGATTGCACCATCACGATTGTGGGAACACTCAGGTGGTATTATTGCTGAATTGGTTGAGTGTGGACTGACATAAGACTGATAATCTAGGGGCCACAGTTTTGGGAGAAGGAACCACACTTTCATTGGCATTACCTCCAGGAGCCCCATCAGGTTCTCACTGTGAAGATTCAAGACAATTCCCTCATAGATCTGGTTAGGGAAAGGGAAAAACAATCATTGTGAAATATATCCACCACCTTCCCAATTATAAGGGGCAGTCTCCAGGGAAATGAGTTTTCCAGACCCTTATACCAGCTGAAGGAAGGGCACTCTTTCTCTCAAGTTCCCTCTTATCTTTCTATCTCCCCAAAAGGATGATAATAATAGAATCAATAGGGGTCTGGACTTCAAGGAAATAGATTGAAAATGCAGTAGTCAGAGAAGGGAGTAGGGGTATGGTGGGAAAAACTACACAACTGGAGAAATACTTGTGAGGATCATAGCCAAGAGACACAGTCTCCCCAAAAGACTGAGATTTAATCACAGAACTATACAGCATCCCCCCAACACGCCTTATTACCATACCAACAAGGTCCCAGTATACTAACAGTAAATTACAGCTGAAAGAGCTCTATGATGCAGACTTTATATGAGGAGGTGATAAAAAAGAATACTAGAAAAATTTGAAGTCTCTGGCACTCGCAGCTACAGCAAATTAATTACAGCCCAACTCATAGCCAGAATAACATAGAATGTTCACACCACAGACCTATTTACATTAGTTCCTTTAACCCAAATATCATGTCTTTCAAAGAAAAAAACGCAATTATAAGGCATGCTAAGTAAAAAAAAAAGATAGTGTGAACAGCCAAAGTATGCATCAGAACAAAACTCAGATATGACACAGATTTTGGAACTGATAGACAGGGATTAAAAATAACTATAATTAACATGTTAAAAAAGCTAATGGAAAAATTAGACAACATTCAAGAACAGATGGGCAATATAAGCCAAAAGATGGAAACACTAAGATGGAGTTAAACAAATTCTAGGTATAAAAACTACTAGAATGGGGGCGCCTGGGTGGCTCAGTTGGTTAAGCGACTGCCTTTGGCTCAGGTCATGATCCTGGAGTCCCTGGATCGAGTCCCGCGTCGGGCTCCCTGCTCAGCAGGAAGTCTGCTTCTCCCTCTGACCCTCTTCCCTCCCGTGCTCTCTATCTCTATTTCATTGTCTCTCTCAAATAAATAAATAAAATCTTTAAAAAAAACTAGAATGGTAACAGAGAATGACTTTGATGAGATCGTCAGTAGAATGGACAAGGCAGAGGAAAGAGTCAGTGAGCTTGAAGGAGGGTTAATAGAAAATTTACAAACTGAATGCAAAGGGAACAGAGAATGGAGGGAGGGAGGACAAAAAAAAACAATATTCAAGAACTATGGGACAATTTCAAAAGTAGTAACATATGTGTAATGTAGAGAAGTAGAGTATGGAGAATACATATTTGAAATAATAATGATGAAGTCTTTCCAGAATAAAGGACAGACATCAAAATCACAGATCCAGGGAGTTCAAAAAACACCGGTCAGGAGACATGTAAAAAATAGACACAAAAAATTAGGAGTATCATGTTCAAATGTAAAAAATAAAACAACAAAACAAAGCAAAAATATGAAGAAAAATTCTTTAAAGAAGCCAGAAAAACGGTATAGAAGAATAAAGGTAAGAATGATAGCCACCTGAGAGGGAGCAAGATGGCAGAGGAGTAGGAGACTGGGATTTCGTCTGGTTCAGGAATTCAGTTGAATAGGGATCAAACCATTGTGAACACCTACGAACTCAACAGGAGATCGAAGAGGAGAGTAGCAACAACTCTCTGAACAGAGAAGCGACCACTGTCTGGAAGGTAGGACGTGTGGAGAAGTGAATCCGAGGTGATATTTGAGAGGATAGATGGAGGGGGAGGGGGCCTCCATCCGCCACTTCTGGCAAGTGCTAGAGCTGCAGAGCACAAAATTGGACCTTTTAGAAGTCGGCTCCGCTGAGGGATGTCGCTCCAGTGGCTAAGCGGGGGGTGGAATCCTCCCGGGACAGTGTGGTCTCAGGACCCTCGGGGTCACAGAAAGACCGGGGGTGCCTGAGTGCGGCAGCTCCCAGGGATCAGAGCGGGGAAGCCGGCTGCAGAGACGGAACCGAGGCGCGGGCTCTCAGTTCGGGGTTGCCATAAACTGTGATCCGCGGCCCAGTCGGGCCACTGCTCCTCCAGCAGGGACCCAACAAGCGGCAGAGCCGGGGAGACTCCCCTTCCTCCCCCAGGGAGGAGGGTGCGGGAGCGCACCGCAGGGATCTGCTGGGTTTGGAGACTCCACACGGGGTCGGGAGACAGAGATAGAAATGCTCGGTCACAGGCCGGGTGAGCACGGAGTGCGGCCGGAGACCGGGGACACGGGAGTGACTGCTTTTCTCTGGGGGTGCACTGAGGAGCGGGGCCCCGAGTTCTCAGCTCCTCCGGGTGGAGATTGGGAGGCCACCATTTTCACCCTGGTCCTCCAAAGCTATACCGAGAGCTTGCAGGGAACAAAAGCTCCTGAGAGCAAACTCGAGCAGCCTGCTTAGCCCAGACTCACAAGGGCGGGGCAATTCCACCTCCGGCAAAGACATTTGGGAACCACAACAACAGGCCCCTCCCCCAGAAGATCAGCAGGAACAGCCAGCAAGCCAAGACCAAGTTTACCGATCAAGGAGAACGGGAGAACTCCAGCGCTAGGGGAATACTGCACATAGAATTCATGGCTTTTTTACCAAGATTTATTAGTTTTTCAAAGTTAATTTTTTAACTGTTTTTTTTTAATTTTTCTTTATCCCTTTTCCAACCAAAATCTTATCAATCCCTTTTTAAAAAAATTATTTTTCATTTTTACAGTCATATTTTATCCTTTCATAGTAGTTACCCTTATTTTTGGCATATATATATATATATATATAAGTTGTTCTCTCCTTAAAATTTTGAGATACAGTTTCTTCTAACAGATCAAAATATACCATAAATCACTAGTAAATGGCTTTGTTCTAGTCTCCTGCCTGATCACATTCTCTCCCTTTTTTTTCTTTTCTTTTTTCTTTTCTTTTTTTTAAAATCTTCTTTCCTTTGTCAAACAACTTCTTATCTTATCAATTCCTTTTATAAAATCTTTTCTACCTTTCATCTTTACAGTCATCTTCCATCCCTTCATAGTATCAACCCTTATTTTGTACATATGTCTTTCTTCCTTTAAAATTTTAGCAGGCACTTTCTTCTAACAGACCAAAATACACCCAAAATCTAGTGTGTGGCACTGACCTATGCACTAGCCTGATCATATTTGATCATATTCTGTTTTTTTTGATGTTGTTGTTCTGTTTTTGTTTGTTTTTATATTTTTCTTTTTCCTTTTTTTTTCTCTTTCTTTTTTCTATCTTTCCCTTTCTTTTCCCCTGGTTTCAGGTCTCTTCTGCTTTGATTAGAGGATATTTGCTGGGCACATTTTTAACCTGTTAGCATTCTGTTCTCTCATTCATCGAATCTGCACTGGACAAAATGACGAGATGAAAAAAATCACCTCAGCAAAAAGAACAAGAGGTAGTACTGTCTGTCAGGGACCTATCAATACTGACATTAGTACAATGTCAGACCTAGAGTTCAGAATCTGACATTAAAGATATTAGCTGGGCTTGAAAAAAGCGTGGAAGTTATTACAGAAACCCTTTCTGGAGACATAAAAGCACTAAAATCTAACCAACTCGAATCAAAAAGGCTATTAATGAGGTGCAATAAAAAATGGGGGCACTAACTGCTAGGATAAATGTGGCAGAAGAGAGAATCAGCGATATAGAAGACCAAATGATGGAAAATAAAGAGGCTGAGAAAAAGAGAGAGAAACAACTACAGGATCACGAGGGCAGAATTCGAGAGATAAGTGATACGATAAGACGAAACAACATTAGAATAATTGGGATCCCAGAAGAAGAAGAAAGAGAGAGAGGGGCAGAAGGTATATTGGAGCAAATTATAGCAGAGAACTTCCCTAATATGGGGAAGGAAACAGGCATCAAAATCCAAGAAGCACAGAGAAGCCCTCTCAAAATCAATAAAAATAGGTCAACACCCGACATCTAATAATAAAACTTATGAGTCTCAGAGACAAAGAGAAAATCCTGAAAGCAGCTCGGGAGAAGAGATATGTAACCTACAATGGTAGAAACATTAGATTGGCAACAGACCTAACCACAGAGACCTGGCAGGCCAGGAAGGACTGACATGATATATTCAGAGCACTAAATGAGAAAAAATATGCAGCCAGGAATACCCTATCCAGCTCGGCTGTCATTAAAATAGAAGGAGAGATAAAAAGCTTCCAGGACAAAAAAAACTAAAGGAATTTGCAAACACGAAAGCAACCCTACAAGAAATATTGAAAAGGGTCCTCTAAGCAAAGAGAGAACCTAAAAGCAGAATAGACCAGAAAGGAACACAGACAATGTACAGTAACAGTCACCTTACAGGCAATACAATGGCACTAAATTCATACCTTTCAATAGTTACCCTGAATGTAAATGGGCTAAATGCCCCAAACAAAAGACACAGGCTATCAGATTGGATTAAAAACAAGACCCAGAGATATGCTGTCTGCAAGAGACTAGTTTAAGACGCAAAGACATTCACAGATTGAAAGCGAGGGGGTGGAAAACCATTTACCATGCTAATAGACACCAAAAGAAAGCTGGGGTGATAATCCTTATATCAGACAAATTAAATTTTAAATCACAGACTGTAATAAGAGATGAAGAAGGACATTATATCCTACTTAAATGGTCTATCCAACAGGAAGAGCTAACAATTCTAAATATCCATGCCACTAACAAGGGAGCAGCCATTTATATAAGGCAATTAATAACAAAAGCAAAGAAACCCATTGAAAATAATACAATAATAGTGGGGGACTTTAACACCCCCCCGACTCAAATGGACAGATCATCTAAGCAAAAGATCAACAAGGAAATAAAGACTTTAAATGACACACTGGCCCAAATGGGCTTTACAGACATATTCAGAACATTCCATCCCAAAGCAATGGAATACACATTCTTCTCTAGTGCCCATGGAACATTCTCCAGAATAGATCACATCCTAGGTAACACATCAGGTCTCAACTGGTACCAAAAGGTTGGGATTATTCCCTGCATATTTTCAGACCACAGTGCTTTGAAACTGGAACTCAATCACAAGAGGAAAGTCAGAAAGAACTCAAATACATGGAGGCTAAAGAGCATCCTACTAAAGAATGAATGGGTGAAGCAGGAAATTAAAGAAGAATTTAAAAAATTCGTGGAAACTAATGAAAATGAAAACACAACTGTTCAAAATCTTTGGGATACAGCAAAGGCAGTCCTGAAAGGAAAGTATATAGCAATACAAGCCTTTCTCAAGAAACAAGAAAGGTCTCAAATACACAACCTAACCCTACACCTAAAGGAGCTGGAGAAAGAACAGCAAATAAAGCCTAAACCCAGCAGGAGAAGAGAAATAATAAAGATCAGAGCAGAAATCAATGAAATAGAAACCAAAAAAACAGTAGAACAGATCAATGAAACTAGGAGCTGGTTCTTTGAAAGAATTAACAAGATTGATAAACTCCTGGCCAGACTTAGCCAAAAGAAAAGAGAAATGACCCAAATCAACAAAATCATGAATGAAAAAGGAGAGATCACAACCAACACCAAAGAAATACAAACAATTCTAAGCACATATTATGAGCAACTCTATGCCAGCAAATTAGATAACCTGGAAAAAATGGGTCCATTCCTAGAGATGTATCCACTACCAAAATTGAACCAGGAAGAAATAGAAAACCTGAACAGACCTATAACCCATAAAGAAATTGAAGAAGTCATCCAAAATCTTCCAACAAACAAAAGCCCAGGGCCAGATGGCTTCCCAGGGGAATTCTATCAGACATTTAAAGAAGAATTAATACCTATTCTCCTGAAACTGTTCCAAAAAATAGAGATGGAAGGAAAACTTCCAAACTCATTTCATGGGGCCCCCATTAACTTGATCCCAAAACCTGACAAGACCCCATCAAAAAGGAGAATTACAGACCAATATCCTTGATGAACAGAGATGCAAAAATTCTCACAAAAATACTAGCCAATAGGATCCAACAGTACATTGAAAGGATTCTTCACCATGACCAAGTGGGATTTATCCCTGGGCTGCAAGGCTGGTTCAACATCTACAAATCAATCAACGTGATACAATACATTAACAAAAAAAGAACAAGGATCATATGATCCTCTCAAAGGATGCAGTAAAAGCATTTGACAAAGTACAGCAACTCTCTTGATCAAAA
Organism: Callorhinus ursinus; assembly: GCF_003265705.2. Classification (NCBI taxonomy): domain Eukaryota; kingdom Metazoa; phylum Chordata; class Mammalia; order Carnivora; family Otariidae; genus Callorhinus; species Callorhinus ursinus. Next base: position 10,401,568 of record NW_027397079.1, on the reverse strand, counting down.
CTCTTCAGAGGATAGGGATAGAGGGTACATACCTCAATATCAAAGAAGCCATCTATGAAAAACCTACAGCGAATATCATTCTCAATGGGGAAAAGCTGAGAGCTTTTCCCCTAAGGTCAGGAACATGGCAGGGATGTCCACTATCACCACTGCTATTCAACATAGTATTAGAAGTCCTAGCCACAGCAATCAGACGACAAAAATAAATCAAAGCATCCAAATCGGCAAAGAGGAAATCAAACTCTAACTCTTTGCAGATGATATGATACTGTGGAAAACCCAAAAGACTCCACCCCAAAACTGCTAGAACTCATACAGGAATTCAGTAAAGTGGCAGGATATAAAATCAATGCACAGAAATCAGTGGCATTCCTATACACCAACAACAAGAAAGAAGAGAGACAAATCAAGGAGTCGATCCCATTTACAATTGCACCCAAAACCAGAAGATACCTAGGAATAAATTTAACCAAACAGGCAAAGGATCTGTATTCAGAAAACTATAAAATACTCATGAAAGAAATTGAAGAAGACACAAAGAAATGGAAAAACATTCCATGCTCACGGATTGGAAGAACAAACATTGTGAAGATGTCAATGCTACCTAGAGCAATCTACACATTCAATGCAATCCCCATCAAAATGCCATCCACTTTTTTTCAAAGAAATGGAGCAAATAATCCTAAAATTTGTGTGGAACCAGAAGAGACCCCAAATAGCCAGAGGAATATTGATAAAGAAAAGCAAAGCTGGCGGCATCACAGTTCCGGACATTCAGCTCTATTACAAAGCTGTGATCATCAAGACAGTATGGTACTGGCACAAAAGCAGACACATCGATCAATGGAACAGAATAGAGAGCCCAGAAATGGACCCTCAACTCTCAGGTCAACTCATCTTTGACAAAGCAGGAAAGAATGTCCAATGGAAAAACGACAGTCTCTTCAACAAATGGTGTTGGGAAAATGTACAGCCACATGCAGAAGAATGCAACTGGACCATTTCCTTACACCACACACAAAAATAGACTCCAAACGGTTCAAAGACCTAAACGTGAGACAGGAGTCCATCAAAATCCTAAAGGAGAACACAGGTAGTAAGCTCTTCAATCTCAGCCGCAGCAACTTCTTCCTAGAAACATCGCCAAAGGCAAGGGAAGCAAGGGCAAAAATGAACTATTGGGATTTCATCAAGATAAAAAGCTTTTGCACAGCAAAAGAAACAGTCCACAAAACCAAAGACAACGGACAGAATGGGAGAAAATATTTGCAAATGACATATCAGATAAAGGGTTAGTATCCAAAATCTATAAAGAACTTATCAAACTCAACACCCAAAGAACAAATAATCCAATCAAGAAATGGGCAGAAGACACAAACAGACATTTTTCCAAAGAAGACATCCAAATGGCCAACAGGCACATGAAAAAGTGTTCAACATCGCTCGGCATCGGGGAAATCCAAATCAAAACCTCAATGAGATACCACCTCACATCATTCAGAATGGCGAAAATTAACAAGTCAGGAAATGACAGATGTTGGCGGGGATGCGGAGAAAGGCGAACCCTCCTACACTGTTGGTGGGAATGCAAGCTGGTGCAACCCCTCTGGAAAACAGTACGGAGGTTCCTCAAACGTTTGAAAATATAGCTACTATATGATCCAGCAATTGTACTACTGGGTATTTACCCCAAAGATACAAATGTAGGGATCCGAAGGGGTATGTGCACCCCAATGTTTATAGCAGCAATGTCCACAATAGCCAAACTGTGGAAAGAGCCAAGATGTCCATCGACAGATGAATGGATAAAGAAGCAGTGGTATGTATACACAATGGGATATTATGCAGCCATCAAAAGGAATGAGATCTTGCCATTTGCAACGACGTGGATGGAACTGGAGGGTGTTATGCTGAGTGAAATAAGTCAATCAGAGAAAGACATGTATCATATGACCTCACTGATATGAGGAATTCTTAATCTCAGGAAACAAGCTGAGGGTTGTTGGAGTGGTGGGGGGTGGGAGGGATGGGGTTGCTGGGTGATAGACATTAGGGAGGGCATGTGCAATGGTGAGCGCTGTGAAATGTACAAGATTGTTGAGTCACAGATCTGTACTTCTGAAGCAAATAATGCAATATATGTTAAAAAAAACAAGAAGAAGGTAGCAGGAGGGGAAGAATGAACGGGAGTAAGTCAGAGGGGGAGACGAACCATGAGAGACGATGGACTCTGAAAAACAAACTGAGGGTTCTAGAGGGGAAGGGGATGGGGGGATGGGTTAGCCTGGTGATGGGTATTAAAGAGGGCACATTCTGCATGGAGCACTGGGTTTATGCACAAACAATGAATCATGGAACAGTACATCCAAAACTAATGATGTAATGTATGGTGATTAATATAATAATAAAAAAATTAAAAAAAAACACTTAAAATAAAAAAAGAATGATAGCCACCTTTTCATCCAAAAGTATGAAAGCAGATGAGTGGAGTGAAATAAAATTAAAAAAAAGAAAACCCCACCAGCCTAGAATTCTATATCCAGCAAGATAATCGAGAAATACTTTCTCTGTTAAACAGAAACAGAGGGCATTCACTGACTGCCGGCCCTTTCCTGTAAGAAATGTTAAAAGCTCCTCTGATATAAGGAAAATAATATATGTCTGAAACTTGGATCTACATAAATAAAGAGAAGTATCAAGGAAGGAATAAATGAAGGTAAAATAAAAATTGTTATGTCTTAATCATAAATGATCTGAAAGAGAAGTGTTGAAGGTAGTAACAATATAGTGGGTAAGTACACCATGTGGATAAGTGGAATGAGTGAAAACAGTGTCATTAAGGACAAAAGAGAGGAATTGGGAGTACTCAGATATGAGGTACCTAGAGTACACATAAAGTATTATAATGGTATTTGAAGGTCTACTTAGATGAGTTAAAATGCATATTTAAATACAGGAAAAAAAATCAGTTGACAGACCCTTTAAATGTTCACAAACTATAAGGAATGCCCTCAACCTAAAAAAAGGCAGCAACAAAAAACACACAGCTAAGATCCTCCTTAATGAAAGATTGAATGCTTCCACTGAATTCAGGAACAAGACAAGGATTTCTGTTCTCATCACTTTGATTTATCATTGAGGTGGAAAGTATAACCAGTGAAATTAGACTAGAAAAAAGTAATGAAAGTCGGCAAGATTGGGAGGAAGAAATAAAAACTCTTTCTATTCATAGGTGACATGATCATGTATATAGAATATCCTAAGGAATTCTCTTAAAGAAACTATTAGAATTAATAAACCACCTAAGCAAATTTACAGCATACAAAACCAATTGTACAAAGATCAGTAGTATTGTATATACTAGTGATGAACATTCCCAAATGAAATTAAGAAAATTATTTCATTTATTATGGCACCAAAAAGAATAAAATACTTAGGTATAAATTCCAAAATAAGCTTAAGACTATACAGTGAAACAACAAAATTTTTAAAAATAATAAAGAAAAGAATCTAAATTTAATTTTTTATTTTTTTGAATTTTATTTTATTATGTTATGTTAGTCACCATACAATACATCATTAGTTTTTGATGTAGTGATCCATGCTTCATTGTTTCTGTATAACACCCAGTGCTCTGTGCAGGACATGCCCTCCTTAATACCCATCACCAGGCTAACCCATCCCCCACCACCTCCCCTCTAGAACCTTCAGTTTGTTTCTCAGAGTCCACAGTCTCTCATGGTTCATCTCTCCCTCCAATCTCCCCCCTTCATTTCTCCCTTCCTTCTCCTAATGTCCTCCATGCTATCCCTTATGTTCCACAAATAAGTGAAACCATAGGATAATTGACTTTCTCTGCTTGACTTATTTCACTTAGCATAATCCTCCTCCAGTCCCATCTATGTTGATGTAAATGTTGGATATTCATCCTTGCTGATGGCTGAGTAATATTCTATTGTATATATGGACCACATCTTCTTTATCCATTCATCTGTTGAAGGGCATTTCAGCTCTTTCCACAGTTTGGCTATTGTGGACATGACTGCTATGAACATTGGGGTGCATACGGCCCTTCTTTTCACTACATTTGTATCTTTGGGGTAAATACCAAATAGTGCAAATGCTGGGTCATAAGGTAGCTCTATTTTTAATTTTTTGAGGCACCTCCACACTGTTTTCCAAAGTGGCTGTTCTAACTTGCATTCCCACCAACAGTGTAAGAGGGTTCACCCTTTCTCCACAACCGCTCCAACATTTATTGTTCCTTGCCTTGTCAATTTTTGTGAGAATCTAAATTTTAAAATCCTATGTTCATGGATCAGAAGAATATTTAAAAGGCAATGCTCTCAAGTTGATGTATAGATTGAGCACAATCCTTATCAAAATCTCAACTGTATTTTTGCAGAGATTAACCAGGTGACTCCCACATTCATATGGAAATGCAAGGAACCTTGAAGAGCCCAAACAATCATGGAAACAAAAAACAACATTGCAGAATTCACACTTCCAAATTTCAAAACTTACAATAAACAAGACACCATAGTACTATGGCACCAGGATACATATGTAGATCAGTGAATTAAAATTAAGAGTCTAGAAATATATCCTTATATTTATGGTCAATTGACCATAATTCAACATCAATGCTAATACAATTCAATGGTGAAAAACCATCTTTTCAACAAATTGTGCTGGTACATTAGATTTCCACATGTAAAAGAGTGAAGTAAGACCCCTGCTACTTCTCACCATATATATAAAAATTAACTCCAAATGATCATAGTTTAAACGTAAGGGCTAAAACTGCAAAACTCTTAGAAGAAAACAGAGAAGTAAGTCTTCATATGTTAGTTTAAGCAATGTTTTATTAGATATAACACCAGAAGCACAAACAACAAAAGAAAATGAGTAGATAAATCCAACTACATCAAAATTAAAATATTTTGTATTGTAAATAATACCATCAAGAAAATGAAAAGACAACCCATAAATTGGGAAAAAATATTGCAAATCATATATTTGAAAGGAGCTTGCATCAAGAATATATAAATAACTTTTAAGACACAATATTAAAAACACAAATTAAATAAAGACAGCCAAAAGATTTTAATCGACATTCCTTAAATGGAGATATGCAAGTGGATAATGTGCATATGAGAAAATGTTCCACATCATTAGTAGTTAGCAAAATGAAAATAAAACCACAAATGAATCCTCATATATTATTGGTGGGAATATAGTTTAGCAATTCCACAAAATGATAAATACTGCTTTACCTTATGATCCAGCAATCCCACTTCTAGATTGTATTAGTGTCCTAGGGCTACTATTGAAAAACTACCACAAATTGGATGATTTACAATAGAATGCATTCTTTCACAGTGTGGCAGCCTGAAGTCTGGAATCAAGAATTCAGCACGGTAACAGTTTCTCTGAAGTCTGTAGGGGAGATTCCTTCCTTGCCTCTCCCAGCTGTAGTTGTCTTCAGGCATTCCTCAGCATGACTTCAATCTCTTCCTACCTCTTTATGGTTTTTTCCTCTACATCTGAAATCTTCCTCTACCTTTCTCATATAAGTCCACCTGTTTTTGAATTTAAGACCCACCAGATAATCCGGTTATTTTATCTCATAATACTTAACTAATTATATCTACAAATACTCTTTTCCCAGACAAAATATTTAAAATAATCCCAGTTATTTTATCTCATAATCCTTAACTAATTATATCTACAAATACTTTTTTCCCAGACAAAATGCCATTTGCAGGTTAGGGCATGGGCATATCATTTTGGGAGTCACCATAAGGACACTTGTCATGGCCTTAAGGGATCAGACAAATAATTCCAGATAACCTCATCTAGGATCTTTAACCTAATTACATCTGCAAAATCCATTTTACAAATAGGATCCTATTTACCATTTCCAGAGGGTAAGACACAGACATATCATTTTGGGGACAACCATTTAATCTACTACATAGTTATATATGCAAGAGAAAAGAAAACACACTAAAACAAAAACTTATGAAATGTTTGAAATAATCAAACATTAGAAACAACCCAAATGTCCATCAACTGATAAATGGGTAAATAAAATATTGTAGGTCCATACAATGGAATATTATTCAATAATTAAAAGTATTGGAGTACTGATAAAATGCTACTACATGGATGAACCTTGAAAATATGCTAAGTGAAATAAGTAACAGGATTCTATATATTATATGATTCTATTTATATGAAAAAATCCAAAATAGGCAAATATATAAAGATAGAAAGGAGATTAGTAGTTTCCTAGGGCCTGGTCTTGTCAATGGGCATGGGATAACTGCTAATGGATATTGGCTTTTTTTTTAGAGTTATCTAAAATTAGATTGTGTGGAGAGTATTACATAATCCTATGAATACACAATACAAATTGAATGTATAATTTAAATGGGTGAACTATATAATATGTTAATTATATTTCAATAAAGCTGTTAAAAAATAGAATGGATGCTCTAGAATCAGAATAGTGTGGCCAAATTATTATACATCTCCAAAAATCTTTGGTATCATCTGAATGATTGGAGTGATAACATATGACAAAGATATAGAGAGAGCACTGAGAGAAGTGGCTAGTATATAACACACAATTATTAGTGATCAGAGATATCTCTTAACTTTGCATATATGGTCTCAAAGTTGAAATTTTCCATAAAAAGAAAAAAAACTCTGAGAAATATCAGATTAATATTTGAATGAACTTGTGGCAGAGTATAACATAAAATTAGCAAACGTGAGGATGTTAGGGTCTATACTTAAAATCCATTGTGCTATGCATCATTGTCTATTCACTTAAATGAAAAAGTAAAATTAAAGACTAGAGAAGATCAATATGAGGGAATCACACAAAAACAAAAGATAGTAGGAAAATGCATTGGAATGACACTGGGTAGAAATGCAGAGACCAGAGTCAGCCATATCCAAGACTTTAAATGTTATCCTAAGTGTAAAAACTATATGCAAAAGAGCATATTTCAGAGAAATATTTTCTGTCATCAAGATCTGCGGAAAACACTCTTGACTTATTAAAAAAGGTATAGAAAATGGAGTCAATGACCATGATATAAATAAATTTGAGTTGATAAGGGGATATAGAAAATGTTTTATAAGAGGAAGAAACCTGTTCAGAGGTTTAAAAATAGTGTTGAACAAATGCATGTATGTGTATTGTATGTTTATTTCTGAAAAATATATATAGTTAAATCAATTAGGCATACTATATGTTTTAAAGGATTTGTAAAATAGATCCTAAGAGAGCCCTTTGCTGATGTTTAAAGTTGAGATGATGGTTTAATTCAGTGCTGTCCAACACTGGCTAAACAATAAATCATTTCTGGACCTTTCAAAAGTATAAAACCATGCCAAATTTATTAAATCAAAATTTCTGGAGGTTGGTCACGGATATATAGGAATTTTATTTTTTAGTTTAAGTGTTTTTGTTTTTGTTTCTTTTATTTATTTATTTATTTTAAAGATTTTATTTATTCATGAGAGACAGAGGGAGAGAGAGAGAGGGAGAGAGAGAGAGAGAGAAGCAGAGGGAGAAGCAGGCTCCCAAGGAGCAGGGAGCCCGATGCGGGACTCGATCCCAGGAACCTGGGATCATGACCTGAGCCGAAGGCAGACACTTAACCATCTGAGCCACCCAGGCACCCTGTTTTTGTTTCTTTTAGTTCTCCAAGTGACTCTAAAATCCATCAGGTTTGAGAACTACTGATTTAAGTAATCCAAATGGTAGAGGGATTATATAAAGGTTAATTAACAAAAATTGATAAAAATGGAAGCTATAATGGCTTACATAGCACATATTTTAAAGTAATATTTTCCTTTATACAAAATAATATTTCAGAATTAGAATGAGTGTAAATAAATGAATAACTATTCAGTGTATCTTTTCTAAGTATTCAAAATATTTTGTTTATTTGGTAGATGCAATGAAATCAATAGCAGTTATACTCAGAAATCTAGGAAATGATTTTTCTGGAATTGATTCTAAAATATTTGCAACTCAGTAATGTATCTTTGTTTTAAGCCAATTCATTAAAAAAATCAGATTAATTAATTTTTATTTTATTTCATTTCACCTTTTTAGAGAGAGTGAGCACATGAGCGGGAGTGGGGGAGAGAGGGGAGGGCCAGAGGGAGAGAGAAAATCTTAAGCAGGCTCCATGCCCAGCATGGAGTCCAACTCAGGGCTCGATCTTCAGACCCTGAGATCATGACCTGAGCCAAAATCAAGAGTCAGGCACTGAACCTACTGAACCACCCAGGCACCCCCAGATTAGTTTAAATGTTATAATTCCTTAATGACTAGGAAGAAAAAATTGGAATCTTTTGGAATGTCCTCATCATTTTGATACTGGTAATCAGGTAAAAAATTGGCAAACTTTAGTAAAGTTACTGATTATGGGGAAAAATATAGCATTAATAAAATGCATTGGGGGAAATGGTAAATACTATTATACTGGTCTATATTCCTTCCTATTGAATATTTGCAGATTCAGTAGCCACTCTTGTGCATATTATTAAAAATTATTATATTAGCAAATAACAGAAACTGAACTCAAATAACTTTAGCAAAATGGAATATTATCTTAGGTACTGAATACCCACATAGTTACAAGATCAAAGAAAGAACTCAGATTCAATCTGGTTTTATTGGGGGGGTGCTTACATGCCCACCTCTCATTTCCACCTTCATTTTGCCAAGAAGTTCTCTCACTAAATGATTCAAAGTGTAGTTTTGCAACATCAGCTAACAAATAAAAAAGATTCTTTCTTCCAGTGTTTATAGTCATTCTGAAGTTTTTTTATTTTCTGCTACTTGGTCATTTATCTATCCCTCGTGAAGATTGGTTCGATATTATAGATAGACACACCACATGCCCATTGCTGTGTTTTCTGTAACTAGAAGAAAGAGGTTGGGAAAATGTATATGCAGAGCCAAAAAAAAAAAAAAAGCCACAGTTCACTCTACAATGATTAAGAAAATAGTATACGTATTGAGTTAACCATCTCTCCATTTTATCAATAACCCATCTTGAAAAATCAATGCCCATTTCTTCCTTTTTGAATTATGTTACTATAAACAATAAATCTGTATTTCCCCTAAAGGCTCAGCAATGTTGAGTGCTACACAATATTAAATGTATTTTATATTGTGAGGTACCAAATAGAAACTACTGATGAGTTAGCCGGATAATAATAATTCTTCTTTTCCCTTAAATCAGTAGTTTTCAAACTTGCCTCTAATAAGTTCCCAGGTGTTGATGAAGATGCTGGTCTGGAGGTCACAGTTTAATGCCTATTACCCCTATCCCTGAAATCTATATAAATATATTAAGAAATGTTCCTATTCATAAACTTTTCAACCTTTGTACATCATGTTTATCAGGAAATATATTAAAATAATTTATGATGACTAAATAGTGATTAAAATCTTACAGAAGATCACAAAGAATTCATGAAATGTTGAGGTTAGATCAAGGCACTATAAATAATATAAAATCCAACTCAAATTGGCATCAACAAAAACTAATTTTACTGATTCAAGTATTAAAAAGGTCCAGGGATAGTGTTGGCTTTAGTCAAAAATAAATCTAGTGACTCAAATAATGTCACCAAGGTCAGAGTTTTTCCTTTTTCTACACTTTGCTCTGCGAGTTTTTCTCTCAGGTAATGATGAATGCCTTTCTCTTGCTTAACTAACACTGGCAGTTCCAGGCACTTCTCCAGTGGTCTAAAAGAGTGGTAGAAGTCATAACCTCTCCTTTTTAACCAAAGAGTGCAAGAAAATAGAACGCTTATCTTATTTTTCACTGACTATAGCAATACCTTGGTTGTCAGGTCCATCCACTGAGGCTAAGAGAATAGAATATGCCGATTCACTTAAGGAAATCAAAGACCACCTCTGTGGCCAAAGGTGGGAAAGTTTCTCTTCAAACATAATGAGTCAAGAGTCAGAGAATTACTTCCTCTAGAAGAAAATTGAGATACCAGTGTATCAAAAGAAGTGTCATTACTGTGACTAAAGATTGAAGAGGAAAGAAACAGATGTCTACTGTGTTATTTAATTAATATCAGTTACATCATCTTTATGATTAGGTATATAGAATCCTATATACATTTTAACAATTTGTTATATATGGAAAGGAGGAAAAAACAAGTTGGTAAACTGAACTTGCAGTTATATTCTATTTTAATTTGTTTTTATTAGGGGAGTGATCCTCAAACTTCAGTGAGTTTTATGAATAACCTTAAAAATTTTATAAATATGCAGATTTTTTGGTTTGTACACCAAATATTCTTATTCACAAGAATACAGTGGTTCTTCATTTCTTTATTTTTAAGAAATACCACAAATAACTTTCCCAATAACATGCAGTGTTAAAAATGTTTTAAATTTAATATTCATCTTTAAGTTCAGAATTTTAAATGCAAAATTCAGGTGAAGTAACATGTGCTACACATGTTAGACTGTTTTTATTGTAAGGGAGTGAAGACAAACTCAAATTCATAGAACAAAAAAGGAATGTTTAGACTTATAGGAAGAGGATTAAAATAATCTCAGTTGGATCATTATCTTCTCAGGCTATTTGTGGACTCCCATTGCTTTAGACTCCCTACTCTCAGCCTTGAATGACTAAAGTCTCTGAACTTACAATTTTACCCACCAAATCCATGGAAGAGAGAGAAAAATGCAATTTAGCAGCAACTCCAACAAATGTTTCCAATATCTCTTTGATTCTTATTAGGCAATGTGCCTATCCCTGAATCAAAAATACTTGCTGGAAGAATGAAGTATATTGAATGACCAATCAGAAGGGTACTGTTAATTTACTTCAACTGCACAGACTGGATTGGGGGAGATGTGATATCTCAAATGAAATGAAGGCTTTTCTTAGAAGAATGGGGAAATGGATTTTGTGAACAAAGTCAACTTGATGGAGTGTAACATGATATATTTATTTTCTTTTGCTGACTTTAAAAATTACCACAAACTTAGAGGCTTACATCAACACAAATTTATTATCTCACTGTTCTATAGATCAGAATTCTGACATGGGTTTCACTGAGCTAAAGTCAAGGTGTTGATAGGCCTGTATTTCTTTCTGAAAGCTTTGGGACAGGGGTTCTGCTTCCTTGCTTATTCAGTGGTTGGCAGAATTCAGTTGTTTGTTGCTCTAAGACTAAGGTCTTCTTTTCCCTGCTGGCTCTCACCTAAGAGCTGTTTCTAGCTTCTAGAGCCTGCCCTCATTTCTTTCTCCATCTTCCAAGCCAACAACAGAGTTGAATCTCTTCCATGCTTTGCATCCTTCCTGCATTTTTTCCTATCGTTTCTATCCCTGACTTTACCTGGGAAAGACTGTCTTCCTTTAAAGACTCATCAGATGGGGCGCCTGGGTGCCTCAGTTAGTTGAGCACCCAACTCTTGATTTCTGCTCAGGTCGTGACCTCAGGGTCCTGATAGCAGGGTTGTCAGATCAAGCCCTGAGTCCAGGCTCCATCCTGGATATGGAAGCTCCTTGGGATTCTCTCTCTCCCTCTCCTCTCCCCTGCTCTGGCCCAACATGCTCTCTCTCTCTCTCAAATAAATGAATGAATAAAATGTTTAAAAATAAATAGTCATTAGATAAGCCAGATAAGTCTCTCCATCTTAAGATATCTACTTTAATCACACCTGCAAAGTTCCTTTTCCCTGCAATGTAACATAATCACAGATTTCGGAAATTTGGGCATAGACATTTTTTTCTTTTTTTTTGATCATCATTCGAGCTACCACCCACTGAATGTTGTTATAAATTGAATCTCTATACTTCCTTTTAGCAATATTGTTTTTGTTAACTCTATAAATATAATTTTGAGGTTTATTGTTAAGTCAGGAACTATGAAGATTTTACTACTTGCAAGCTAACAAGTACTATGTCACAACACTAAATATATATATTTATAATATATAAATTTATAATAATAAATATGTTATGTTATAAATATATTACATATATAACAAATACATCATATTATACATAATATATAAATATATAATAAATACTTATAAATTGAAAAATGATAAATTTATGATTTTTAAATTTGTAAGTACATAGTTTATAATATATTACATATTTAAATATATATATTCTGTGAACACACAGAAATGAATATAAATGTGTGTGTGTTACAGAGAGACAAAATTGTTGGAACAAAAAATAGGCCTTTTTTTGCTCACAGCAAAACAGCAGCCTGATTTGATTTTGCTGTGATGATGGTTGGACATCACCTATACCTGCAGTGGAGTATACCACAGTAGAGTAACCTCAAAATTAGCATTGCTGAGCTTTTATGGGGCTTCGGGCATATCTCCCCAATCTCCCCTCCAGAGATACAGATTACACCGTGCTCTTAAATATAAGACTCTCCTGTGGGGGAGAAAAAGGCAGGTGTCTTAGATTTATTACAATGGAATGTAAGCAAATGTCTCTAAAGAGTAGGAAGACAGGACTTGATCTTTAACACCATGGGATGCCTCCCAGGGATACATCTCTAAATCTTTCTGGGAGGGAGGATACACTAACACTTGCTTCTAAGGCATATCTGCTACCCATACGTCTTTTGCTCAGAATGCCCAGGGCATGCAAAACACCCTAAATCTATGAAGGATTTGTTTCCCACCGTTGATGGTCTCATTTTAATAATTCTCTATATGAATCAAAACCAGAGTATTCAAAACTTCAAATACAAATAAAACTTTGAGTGGAGGAAGGGTTTTCTCTTGGATAAAATATAGCTAGCTTAGAAGTAGACAACTACCATGTCTTTGAAATCATAATTAGTAACTCAATATGTATGTTAGACATGTATATTAGACATATATGAATTGGACTATCTCTAGCTACATTCTGTACAACAAAGTTCAGAATGGATCACATATTGCAGTTTTCACTATATGGCAGTGAAAATAAGAGTGATGTAAGTTAAAGTCAACCAACACTCAGGGTATTTGAATTTGCCAAGACTTTTTGACCTAACCAATTATTAAATCTTCAAATCACCAGTTAACTCTTCTGGAAAATGAATAAATTTTCAAATCATTAGTTAACTCTTCTGGAAAATTGTAATGTATAATGGAACTTCCATTTCTGTGATTTAGTTGTGAAACATCAAGTAAAAAATATTTATTTAAAAACATACTTATAATTTATGTATATTTAAATTTATTCTTTAAAAATTATCTATAAAGATATCCTCATGCCTATTTTTACACCTTGTCTCATCTCTTATGAAATGTGAAATCAAAAGTAATTTCTAATCTTTGCAACCTAAGAAAAGAAATATTTTCCACCCATTGTAAAGTGGTTTCTTACATCTTCTTTTATGTTGTCAAAAATGAAGTATAAAGATGTTAACATTGAATTTACTCTGAATAATACCTCAGTCATTTTTGCTCTGTAATCTCAAAGCTTTTTGTTTTATCTCAGATTTTATCGTTATCTGCAAAACATCCCTACCTTTTTATGAAGTCTAGAAATATTGTTTGTTTCATTTTAATTGAGCAGATTCAAATTCTTATTATTTTTTATGCACTGTTTTCACTCCCTTTCAAAAAAACGAATATAGTGGTTGCTCCTGCAAAAACTCTGGGCAAAGGAACAATAAAATACAGTAAACTAACAGAAGGAACCAGCAGCTTTTCACATTTAAATATACTCTTTATTCCACACATTGAAATGGCATCTCATTTGTCAGTGAGTCCCAGAAGAGCAGGCATATACAACTCCATCAAAGCACATGAATCAATAGACTAAACAAGTTACACTGTAGCAGTTTATACATCAAAACCACTTGTCTATTTCTTTGAGCACTATCATCAAAATCAATATATCCCCCAATCTACAGCTATTCCCCAAACTACTCTTTCATATTACATATTCAAACAGCTGTAAACAAATTAATAAATTGCTCTGGACTTTTGTTTTCTCTCCTCCTGAATTTTAATTGATTCGTATCACTGGAAAATCCATGCAGGCTTGTTATCTTGGCTCTTTTTCCCCCCGTCTTCTGGCATGAAAATGAATACAGTGAATGAGAGCTTCAGCCTCACACTTCACTAACCACTTGTAGTTTTGATGTTAAACTCAAAGAGAGTTCTTCTGTTAAACGTTTAGTATGTAATTTTCTTCTATCACTGAAACACAAAGCAAAAGAGTTTTCTTATCCAGAGATGAGTCCTATAATGCCAGTGAAGCACAAAATGTACAGATGCCATTAGAAGGCATCCAATCTATGCTAGCTAATAAAGTAGTGATTAGATAACTGACATCTGCAAAGACTAGAATATGCAAGAATGGTTAATTACTAAATCTCCTACTTGCATTTTATATTAAGGAAATTACCCTATTGAATTCCTTCTTCTTTTTATTGTTTTTGTGTTCTTTATCAGGGCTGTGTTTTGTGTTGTTATAGTGAAGTGATATTATTTGTTTGCAATAGTATACCTAGAGAACAAAATTCAACCAACCCAACAGTTTGACTGTATTTAATCCTTGGTTGCTGTTAAAAATAATTAAGTTGGGGTGCCTAGGTGGCTCAGTCGTTAAGCGTCTGCCTTCGGCTCAGGTCGTGATCCCAGGGTCCTGGGATCGAGCCCCACATCGGGCTCCCTGCTCCACAGGGAAGCCTGCTTCTCCCTCTCCCACTCCCACTGCTTGTGTTCCCTCTCTCACTATGTCTCTCTCGGTCAAATAAATAAATAAAATCTTGAAAAAATAATGATAATTGATTTCAGATGAGGCTTGGATTTGATACAATCCTAGATATAAAATTTTTGATTTGTTTGGTAGTAGACAAGAGAGCATAAAAAGCACAGGTTTTGGAATTTAGATGCAACATAGCTGTTAACCTGGCCATGTCATGGGGCTGGTGGTAGCTATAGGTTGTCCAACTGTTAAGTGTTGATAATGATACATACCTCTTATGGTTATTTTCAAGGTTAAAGGTGAGATGTTACAATGTATTATGTATAATATCCAACAAAATATTTTTTTCTGTATATCCTCAGCCCACTGTATTTATTTGCTTAAGTAATCAACAGCATCATAGCTCTTTTGTGATAAGCATGGAATGGACAGGAATCTCAGGGAATTTGTCAGATAGGGTCATACAATGTCCAGTGAAAACCACTTCAGTCATTTCTTTACTTGTGTGAAGTCAGAAATACAGTATAACCACTCTGTCCTAACAAAAATGAAAATGTAAATATTGGTTTGCTTCTGACCTTAATAAATTGTACTTTTGGGGTTTATATTTGAGAGGTAACTCCAGGGTTATGAACAGGTGATACAGGGAATCAAAGCAAATAAACTATACCTCCACTTTGAAAATCTTTAATAAAGATGATGGTGCAATGGATTGAATGTGTCTCCTCTCCAAATTCATATGTTTAAATCCTAACCCCTGATGTGATGGTATTAAGAGGTGAGGCCTTTGGGAAGTAATTAGGTCATGAGGGTGGCACCTTCATGAATGGGATTAGTGCCCTTATAACAGAGATCCCAGAGAGATCTCTTGTTCCTTTTCTTACATCCTGTGAGAACACAGCAAGAAGAAGTCTGGAACCAGGAAGAGGGCTCTCATCAAATACTGAATCAGCTGGTACCTTCACACTGGCCTTCCTAACCTCCAGAACTATGAGAAAGAAATGCTTGTTGTTTAAGCCACACAGTCTGAGACAGACAGGTTGCCAAAATAAACCTCAACAGTAACTGTACTTGTTTTCTGTTACTCCTCTAACAAATTGTTAAACTCGGTCATTTAAAACAGCACAAATTCATCATCTCACAGTTCTGGAGGTTCAAAGTCTGTCACTGGTCTCACTGGGTAAAAATCTCAGTGCTGGCAAGACTGCTTTTCTTCTTTACAAAGAACTGAATTCAGTTCTTAGTGGTTGTGGGACAGAGGTCTCCATTTCCTTGCTGGCTGTCAGCCCATGATTAATCTTTGGTTATAGGCTGCTAAATTTCAGTCTCATGATTTCTATTATCTCCTAGATGCCTCTTTCCAGTTCTTACGTGTGGGTCCCCAAGGTCACTAAGCCAACAGGGTGCATTAAGTCCCTCTCATGCCACAAATCTCTGACTCCAGCTGAAGAAAGTTCTATGCATTTAAGGGATCAAGAAATTAGAGTTAAGTCAGATAAACCAGGATAATCTTATTTTAAGTTTGGTCCTCTTAACTACATGTAAAGTCCCCTTTGTTATGTAAAATAATACATTCATGGGTTCCAGAGATTAGGGTGTATACATCTTGCTTTATGGGTAGCGGGGAGGCTTTATGAAGCCTATTTTATCAACCATCTTTCAAATTGGCTTTAAATACTCCTCAGTGTCATGGTAATACTTTTCTGTTACATCAAATTGTTTAAATCTAGATCCTGTTTTTTTGTCATCTGATAAATAAGGAGGCATTGGCTGACCTCTCCACCTCTGCTTCTTTCTTTGGGCAGAGGAGGTGAACATCATACTTGCTGCACACAGTGGGTAGGAGTAAATGAGGAAATGTATTTGCCCTCTCAAGTAGCTGGCATAAAGTAGGTACCCAAAAATTGTTCCCTGCCATACTTTTTCATGAGGCAGCCATTCTCTGCATATTTTAGTGTTGGAATTTTAAACCCTTGTTAAATTCACAAATCTGTGAAGCCAATGCTATTTCTGCCCACTTTTCCGGGTTATCCTGCTACTGAAGAGGAAGCAGAAGTTACTGATTTTAAAATGGTGCTACTTTCATCAAACCACAGTGCATTTTACTGCTTTGAATGGAGATTAACTGAATGTTTTGTCCGATGTTATAATCCAACTCCTCCAAGTATAACTCATGTGCTTCTCAATTGTGGGGAAAAAAATGTAATATATCTCAGCCTAGAGCTGTCTGGAAATGGACCGATAACTACAAAATGCTGAAAGAAAAAATGCCAATACTATACCTGGCAATGCTATACCTGGTAATTTCTTAATTTAGTTCAGAAATTAAGGATAAAGACTTACCTAAACAAAAGTTGTAAGAGTCCATCATCACTAGACCTGCACTATAAGACTTGCTAAAGAAGTTGAGAAAAAAAAAAGAATTGCTAAGGAAGTTTTTCAAGTTGAAACAAAAACACAAAACATAGAAAAGTATAAAGCTCACTGTGAAGGTAAGAATATACTCAAAACTCTAATATTGCAATGGTGGCGAAAAAATCACTTTTAATTCTAATATAAAAGTTAAAATATAAAAGTATTAAAAATATCTCTAGGTATAATAATTTATTAAAAGTTACAGAATATATAAAATATGTAAATTATGATAGCAATAACATAAAATGTGTGTGGTAAAGGTAAAGTGTAGATTTTGTATAAAGTTGAAGTTATCTGTTTAAAGTAGACTATTACAACTATAACATGTTTATGTAAGTGTCATGGTAATGACTGGAAAAAAACCTGTATAGATACACAAACAATAAAAAAGAAGAATCTGTACCACTAAAGAATGTCATCAAATCACAAGGGAAGACAGCAAAAGAGGAAAAAAAAAATAAAAGAACTACAGAATAGTCAGAAAACAATTAACAAAATGGCAATACTAAACTCTTAACTATCACTAATTATTTTAAATGTAAATAGACTAAATTTTACAATCAAAAGCAAGGAATGGTTGAGTAGATTTAAAGAAAAAAAATTCAACCATACACTGCCTACAAAAGACTCACTTTAGATTTAAGGACACACATACCCTGAAAGTGAAGCATGGAAAAAAATACTCTATGCAAATGGTAATCAAAAGACACCAGAAGTGGTTATATTTTATACCAGACAAAATATACTTTAAGTCAAAAACCGTCATAAGAAGTATAAAGTCATTATATAATGATAACGGGGTGAATTCATCAAGAGGAAAAACAATTATAAACATATATGCACACACTGGCATACTTAAATATATAAAGCTGATATTAAGAGAAGTGAAAGGAGAAATACACAGCAATTAATAATAAGAGACTTTAATATCCCACTCTCAGCAATGAGCAAATGATCCAGACAGAGAATCAGTAATGAAATAGCAGACTTGACAACATTATAGACCAAATGGACCTAACATGTACACATTCCATCCAAAAATAGCAAAACACACATTGTTTTCAAGTACACAGATATTTTCCAAGTACATCATATGTTAGGCCACAAAACAAGTCTTAAAAAAGTAAGATTCAACCACAATGGTATGAAACTAGAAATCAGTAATAGGAAAATTGGAAAATTTACTAATATGTAGAAATTAAGTAATGCATTTCTGAACAACCAATGTGTCAAAGCAGAAATAAAAAGAAAATCCACATATATCTCGAGACAAATAAAAATAGAAATACAATATACCAAAACTTAAGGGATGCAACAAAAGCAATTCTAAGAGGGGAGTTTATCAAGACAAACATTAAGAATAAAGAGGAATCTCAAACAAAAAACATAACGTTATGCTTCAAGGAACTAGAAAAAGAAAAGAGAGCCTAAAATCAGCAGACAGGAGGAAATAAGAATGATTAGAACAGAAACAAATGAAATCCAGACTTGGAAAACAGGAAACAAAAAGTAGTTCGTTTTTTGAAAAGAAAAACAAAACCTAGAAATCCTTAGCTAGACTAAGAAAAAGAAAGAGAAGACTCAAACAAAATCAGAAAAGACTTTGGAATTGATATCTCAGAAACAGAATGGTTCATAAAAGAACTATGTACACTTACATGACATCAAATTGGATATCCCAGAAGAAATGGATAAAATCCTAGAATTTATGACATGACAATCTCTGCAATCTGAGAAAACGTTTGCTAACCATACATCTAATAAGGGGTATCCAAAATATATATAGAGAGAGAACTCAAACAACCTGATAGGAAGAAAACAAAAACAAGATTAAAAAATGGTCAAGGGACCTGTATAGACGTTTCTCAAAAGAAGACACAAAAATGGCCAACAGGTATATGAAAAAAACATTTAATATCACTAATCACTAGGGAAATGTAAATCAAAGCCACAAGGTGATGTTACCTCACACCTGTTTGAATGGCTATAATCAAAGACAAATGATGAGTATTGGCATGGATGTGGAGAGAAGAAAGCTCTTGTGCATTGTTGATGGGAGTGTATTTCAGTACAACCATTATGGAAAATATTATGGAGGTTCCTCAAAAAACTAAAAATAGAACTGCTATATGATCTGGCAATCTCACTTCTGTGTATATACCCAAAGGAAATGAAAACAGGATCTTGTAGAAAATGTATCTGCTCTCCCATGTTCATTGCAGCATTACTCACAAGAGTCAATATATAGAATCAACAACACAACCTAGGTTTGTACTGAAGGATGATTGGGTAAAGAAGGTGTAGTTCGTGTTTGTGTATGTGTGTGTGTGCATCCATACCTACAATGGGATATTGAGCCTTAGAAAGGGAAATCCTGACGTTTGTCACAGCATCGATGAACTCAGGGCATTATGCTAAGTGACGTAAGTCAGATCTAGAAAGACAAATACTTCCTGGTCTCACTTATATGTAGAATATGAATAAGTTGAACTAATAGGAGCAGAGAGTAAAATGGTGGTTGCCAGGGGCTCTAGGAGACAGGGGGAATGGAAAAAGTTTGATCAAAGAATACAAGGTTTCAGTTATGACGAATTAATTTCTGAAGATCTAATGTACAATATGTTGGCTATCATTAATAATACCGTCTTGTATACTAGAAGTTTGTTAAGAGAATATATCTTGAACATTCTCACCACAGTTTAAAAATAGTAACTATGTGAAGTGATGAATATGTTAATTAGGTTGATTGCAGTTATCATTTCACAACATATATATATATCAAAACATCATAAATATATACAGTCTTTATTTGGCAATTATACCTTAAATCTGGAAAAAATGAATTAGATCTTTATACTTGGAAAGTTTCTCTTCTAGACTAGTTTCCTAAACCAGCTTGCATTATGTAAATACATTCTTATCAATCCAGTGTCACATATAAATTAAAATATGTCTTTAGAGCAAAGATTTAAACATAGGGAAGTGAAATGTCATATAATTTAAGGTGAAAAGAGAAGGCAGTGGTGTCAACTATCTGCCCATATTTCTCTTTCACTCATAGTTTCTGAATCTGAATCATAGATTTTATAGACTAGCAATTCTTTCCTTCAGGATGGATTTGACTTTTGTGGATGCTGTGGTCGTTATTCTATATTATATCATAGGCATAAATTCCTTTTATGCCCCCAAGTGGACATAAAGGAATAAGACTTGATTTCCATTTAAATAGAAAGATTTGATATTCAATACAGTCCATGGCAAGAGTTAAGACCCTTTACAGAACTTCCCCTGGCCCACTTTCGCAAATTCATCAGCAGTTTATCAGAATAAGGGCAGTTCTGTAATAGGCCCTTTTTCCCTCAGCTTGTTACATCACAAGAGGCTTTTTCTCTGATTGGCTGTTTCCCCTTAAACCCAATCCTAAGTTTGAGTATTAAAATTAATTTTTGTTCAAACATTTTATCTTAGGGAGACAAGTATAATCAATCAAACATTCTTCGCACTAAGTTATGATAATCAGTATACAATAACCTAGGCTTATAATGTGTGTTATGCTGAAACTCACTCCCTATCTGAACTGGTTTTTGTTTTGCTTTTCAAGACACAAAACTTAAAATATCATACGTATAAAATAATTTTCATAGGACATCGACATTTACTTTAACTATTCCAGTCTTCCTGTTGAGTGCATCACAAAATATCTTTAAAATATACCAAAATTGGCATTGAGATATTCAGCCGAGACACTGGAGAAAAGGAAAAGAATTTCATTTGATGAATACTTACTTTGATCAGCTACTTCTTCGTTGAAATCTTAAAGCAGCGTATGAGGTAGATGTCATTATTTCATTTTAGAAATGAGAAAATTGATTTGAATCACTCATTTGAGATATCACATCCATTTGAGTGGTGGGACAAAATTTTAATTTCCAAGTATTAATAATATGCAAATTTGCTCAAAATTTGTGACCTTACAGTTCTTCTTTCCAGGAATAATTATTTTGTTCTATACATGAATGTCCTGTGGAATACAGCCTGGGCCATTGTGTTCTAGAACTATTATTCCCAAAAATTTTCTTTGTATTTCGGCAACCTTGTCACAGGATTTGCTGATGATTGGAAGAGAAAGAATCATAGGGAGGGTGTTTCTTAGTGTCTCAAACCCTATAATTCTTTTGTTTAGGGTAGAGGGTATGGAAATATATTTTTTAAAGTCTCATGATAAACTTATCAATCATACTTAATTTGTCATGGAACCCTAAAGTACAAAGTGATGTAATTTTTTTTTAATTTTATTTATTTATTTGACAGAGAGAGAGAGAGAGTGCACAAGCAGGGGAAGAGGGAGAGAGAAAAGCAGATTCCGCGCTGAGCAGGGAGCCTGATGTGGGGCTCGATCCCAGGGTCCTGGGATCATGACCTGAGGCGAAGAAAGACGCTCTACCGAGTGAGCCACCCAGGCGCCCCAAAAGTGATGTAATTTTAGATACCCATAATTTTTATCATCTACTCAGGGTAAACTCATTGAGTTGATTTAAAAGAAATTGTAAATATTTTTGCAATTTAGTATATTGGCTTGTGTTTAAATATTCAATATTGATATCTATATTATATATGAGATACAAGGAAATGAAAAATGAATATGGAATAAGCATTTTCAAAACTTACATTTTATCAATGTAAATGAGAAGTATAATAGGGAGGAATAATTGGTACAATTCAAACACAATTGTAAACCCCTTACTGATGTCTTCACTGCAACAAAGTAACCCTATGATCTCATTCTGAAAGTAACCATATGGAACTGACAAGTCAGCTGACTCTTAACATATTTTGAAATTTCCGGGAAGCTTAGTTAATCAGAGGCATAATTTCCAAATTGCTCTTATAAGTTGACTGGTCAAATCTCATGAGGTTGGAAAGACATTTTGGCAACAGTTTACTTTTAGGTAAATGAAGTTGTTGTATTATTTAAATCTGTACAGGATACAAAATGATAAAATGAATTAAATGTTACCCCATCACTCAAATGTTTTAATTATTTAAAGTACATTTTTGTTTGGTTTGTCTGAATATCAGTATCTGTAGAAGTATGTCATGCTTTTTTTCCAGTGGGAAAGTTCAGTGGGAATTTTCTCTTCATTCTTCAGTTCAAGTGTCACCTCCTTTATCATTATGGTCTTGCAGACATGAACATTCTTTTTTTCCATTAACCTCAGAATATGCTTCTATGTCAAATAGCTATCTGTCTTTTTTACATGACTGGTCAATCAGGTTAATATTTAAAAATATTATGTAATGCATACATTAGAATATTTCTGAACAAATCCAATTGAGCATTAACATTTACCTTTGTAGGCAATGAGCTTGATTGAGCTTCTGTGCCATATAACATCATAGAATCTCTTAAACTCAGCTTTAGTGTAGTAGGTTAAAGACTAAGAGGTGAGGATTAATCCCACAAATTTTGCTTCTACCTTTTGTGTGGGCAAGCTTGCCCTGTAAAATATAGTAAATTTCTGCCTTGAAAAAGCAGTAGATTCTAGTCAGTTCTTTTAGCTGGACTGATGGAACATATATACATAAGCTTTGCAAATGTATATTTATTGAAAGGTGGTTGAGGCCATAGGCTCTGGAATCAAGCTGCCTTACGTGGAACTGCTTTAATTTCATTATTTAAATTAAATTAATTTAATTTATTAAATGTTTCCCATTGCTTCAGACTAGTGATGCAATATTTCTTCTAATGAAATTTAACATTTCGCTCATTCATGCATGTAATTTTAAATAAATGTTTCTATAATACATGACATAATAAATATACACATTTGGCCAGAAGAGATCTAAGTCATATGGAATCACAATGAAGGATAACATTAAAGCTTGTCTCATAATCTCTATCCATGAGATGATGCTAAAATATTTTTACTGCAGTAGAAAAGATACTCTGCCAGCTCAACCAGGTATCTCAGGAGAGACAGGCCATGAGAAAGTTACTGAATTCCCTACAAAACGGTGAAGTATAACAGTCATGTGATTTCCTTCTGGAAGTGTTAGTTCATGCAATTAGAAAATAATAAAGAAAATAAATATGTAAATGTATGTTAAAAGATTAGGAAAATTACCATGATACCCAAGTGACATGATGAATGCCTCAAAAATCCAGAAGAATGAGCCAGAAACTCATAGGAATTAAGTAGATCAACAAGGGGCTTATTATAAAATAAATAATCAGTAAACAATTGATATCTTAAATCATTATAATGAGTTAGAAACTGTAATTGAGTAAAGATCTCATTCATGTTGTATGGTACATACAGGTCTCCACCTCCAATGTGGAAGCCAAACATGCATAAGTATATATATGATTCTATTTAGGACTACCCTCCTTCTAACCAGGAAACAATTACTGAGATAATTTAGGTGAATTGGACACATTTCCTCAGGGATTTTATGATTAAACCCAAAGGTTAGAACTCGTTCACATTACAACACTGAGCAATCGAGGAGCAGCTGCTTTATGTTTATCAATGGTAGTACCACAGGCTGTGTTCTGACCAAGCTGTTCCTACTGCAGGATGTGATTTCTGAGCTTTCTTTGGTTCCAGTCTGTTTTCCAAAGCTGGTATTCTAGGCTTCCTGTTGATGTGTGGACTACAAAATAGCCTTCCAAAAAATTTATTTTCTGTTTAGGTTAGCCAGCGTAGGTTTCTACTGAACATAGGTAAGAACCCTAATAACTATCACAGACGCCATGTGTAGTGATAACATTTGCCTCCTGCACAAGGGTGTGTTTCTGGAACCTGCTGAGGGCAGCTGTCTTGGTTCTCAAAAGACTGGACTATAAATGTCCTTGAGCTAGATTGGCGGCCCATTGTCTCGAACATTAGAAGTACGTGTGTACGTGTGTGTATATGTGTTGCTGCCTGTATGTGAATTCCTGGTAAAGAGATGCCCATCTCTTCCTATTCTACAGAGTTTGTTTGAACCAGAATATGCATGTATATAAATATCTTCCTTGCAACCCTATAACAAAACCCTCTTTCTCTTCATTAATTCTATTTAATATCCTATGTTATTTTTCTAATAATTTTTCATATTTTGCATAATTTTTATGAGTTTTAACTGTAGTTCTTTTTAAGTCAATTATTTTAAAAAGTAAAACAAGTGATGATTGCATTTTTTGCATTATATGAAGTTCATTTTGTAATTCTTTGACATTCATATAATATTTAAATTATGATTTTTAGTCCATTATTAGGGAGCAAGTGTTTGAAGCAAACCCAAAACTTGACAGAATTTCAAATATATGTTTTATTGTAAAATCATATTTTATTTATTTCTGTATTATGTACTTCTTATATAGTTTATGTAGTTCTTACAGGTTTCATATGACTCTGTTTTGTGTAGTTTCATATATTTTATTTAGGTTTGAAGACAGTTTTCTGGCCTGATCAATAAAGTGAAGAAGCAAGCTGCAGAAATAATGTAAAGTGTAATAACTTTTTCTTCTGATTAAAATAGGACAGGAAAACACACACACGCACACTTGGAGGAACATATTGAAAAATAAATCCAAATCTTTAGCATTACTTTTGGACAGTAAGGCTGGTCATTGAGTATGCTTCAGTGTTTATCTATTATAAAATAACTTTTACTGTTGAAATGTGAAAATGAGTAAGTTTTAATAATACACGAAAATGACATTATTGTGCAGTTCATTATGACTGCAATCCTAAAATCACTGAGGAGATTTAAAACAAAATTGAAACATTTTTTATTAGGTTAGAGGGATTATGGAATTTATTCTTTGTCCAGAGGATTTTAATTAGTTGTTGGATTTGAATGTAAACGTATTATTAAAACACTGCCTGTCATGTAATAAGCCAATTTTGGATCAAAATATTTTTGTAGAAGAGTAATGTAACATGATCAGCATGTCAGTATTGTTAAGGAGCTGTTTACTTCCTTTGAGAGAGCAAGTTATTTCTCTGGAAGTAGTTACTACATGTCACTTTTAAGGAAATTGGATCTAGACATGAAATTATTCAGTATGCTCATTCAAACATACTGGATAGCAATTAATTCAAAACTTTGTAACGCTTAATTGACACAAGCCCAAATATTATTACTTCAATTTGGAAATATTGATAATAAATATGGAGAAAATTTAAAAGTGTGTTTAAACCGTTTGACCAGAGCTTCTCAGCAAAGAAATATATTCAGTGAATAGTTCATTGTTTTGTAAATTATCATATCACTTTACCAATGATATGTAGTTATATATTTCAACTCTATACTCAAGAAGGAACTGCAAATTTCCGTATTATTTGTTCTAGTTACTACATCGATTATTCAAATTCTGTCTTGAAAAAATTGTCAGTATAGTCACTTGCAAGTGGATAAACATATCTGGAAATAATGTTGATACCTGTAGAATATAGACTTGTAATAATGGGTTTTTTAAAGACTTGATGGGGGCGCCTGGGTGGCTCAGTTGGTTGATTGACTGCCTTCGGCTCAGGTCATGATCCTGGAGTCCCGGGATCAAGTCCCGCATGGGGCTCCCTGCTCAGCGGGGAGTCTGCTTCTCCCTCTGACCCTCCCCCCTCTCATGTGCTCTCTCTTTCTCTCTCTCTCTCTCATTCTCTCTCTCAAATAAATAAATAAAATCTTTAAAGACTTGATGAACACACATGCCAAACTTAAATTAGGAATACTTAATCCAGATTTGGAGATGGGGCAACTCTAGACGTAACTCTGAAGAATTCATATCTTGTCAAGATTTTATGTATTTTGTTCAAAAGTAAGTGACAATCTGAATTATTTTCTTGTTTATATAGTTCTCAGTCCAGCACTAACCTCTCAGCTAATGCTGATATAATGAACTTCTAAATGAGACTCTGCATAGTAAATAGTTTACAAGTTCTTTTTGCCTTGCCTAATTTTCCTTTATTTCTTTAATAGTTATGTCATCTATAATGGAAAGGAAGATTAATAGTAATGATTTTCTTGATACATCTAATTTTTATTACTATTGACTTGAAATATTCTGAGAAATATCACTTCGTTATTCATTCTGCTCAGCATTCTGGAAACTTTTTATGGCACATAAAAGTCTTCTTTATATTTGATACAGAAACTCTACAAAATTTATTTTTTCTTTCATAAACATTCTAAACTATCCAGAGAGGAGATATTTTATTCTAATTTAAGTAAACTAAAGTGATGGAGATTCCCTAATCACTCTTGGAAAATCATGGCAATATGGAAGAAATCATATGGTCCTGAAGTTTCATTGTTTTACCTTCAGTTCTCAACTATAGTTCTTCCTTTCCTGTATTGATTAAAAGTGTATAAAGTGCCTGGCCTGCTAACAAATACTTTAGTGAAGAAAAGCCACTCTATGAAGCAGTATTGTGTAAACACAGCCTTGAATATGCTATTTCATGGAAAGGTAGACTCAAGTAATGCTAACACATTTAGCTGTTAAAGAAATAACAAACTCCTTTTAAATTCAGAAAATTTATTATTTACATAGGCAGTGAAAGCAAGAATAGCATAGGTGTCTATTCCTAATGTCTATTAGGATGACACTGAATTACAAACGTCCAAATGACAGAATCTAGAATGGCAGGTCACAATTTGAAAGCCTGCAGTTATGTACCTTAAGAATGGGGAAGCAGAAAGCCTCAGAGATCATCAGAACACAGAAGGAGTAAACGAATTGTCCAGTGACAGCCTCCAAGGTAAATAGGGAGGTGAATGACAAACAGCCTACTAGCGCCACCTTATAAATCCTCCCATGTTCTTGGCATTTGAGTATGATCACAGGGCATTCTGCCCAACTTAGACCAATTGGCATTAAGCGTTGTATGCAGGCAAAGTCATCAGGGTACCAATATTAGTGGTTAAGACC
This sequence comes from Callorhinus ursinus, assembly GCF_003265705.2. Lineage (NCBI taxonomy): Eukaryota > Metazoa > Chordata > Mammalia > Carnivora > Otariidae > Callorhinus > Callorhinus ursinus. The sequence goes on along the minus strand of NW_027397079.1, from coordinate 10,374,496 downwards.
ACGCTATTAAGTTTCCTCTAAGTTATATATGTGTGGTCACACACACACACACACACACACACACACACACTCATAGTGAGACAAAATGAGACAAACACTCAACATTGTATTCTGAGTTAAAGTTGAAAGTAAATAATAGTTAGTTAGGTCACTCTGTTCTGGTCCCAGATGCACCAAAGAATTGGAGACCCGAGACCGGATTGACGAGATAGTTTACACTTTCAGGAGTGAAAGTGGGCCACTGTCAAAGCAAGAGGGGTAATGGCCCCAAGAAGCTCTAGCTGCATCCTTTTAAGCCTGCTTTCTGCATGTTTAAATTTGGCTTTGATTGACATTTTGATTGACAGTTGGAGGTTATATAACATTTCAGCTTCTGTGCATGTGCCTACCCATGACACGTTCTGTTGTAATTGTGTTTATTTATGTCTTGTATATTTATGAGGGTCTAATGAATTTTTGTTGTGACCTTAAAGGTACTTAACAGCAAGTTGTACCTTCTGTGCCCATGCTCAGCTCTTGGAAGGCCCCTGTGGTTTTTGAGCCAGCTCTGGGGCTAGGCCTGTCCTGTTCTGTTAGCTCTTAGAGGTGGCTTTGAAGGTGTGGCTGTTAACCCAAAGGGGTGCTCAGAGGGTGTGGCCAGCACCTACTTTATCCTGCTCATTCATTCCTAACTGCCTGACAGCTCTGTGGATTCACCTCTTTCTAGAAAATGAAGGAAAATAAACCACTGTTTAAATGTCCCTTTAACATTAAAAAGAATAATAATAATACAAAATATTTGTTCTTTTAATACCTAGGCTCACTACAAACTTTGCAAATCTGCAGAGAAATAGATTGAGACCTCCCAAAGCTAACACTTAACACTCAGACCTTGTAAGTGCTCTAGTCCTAAGAGACTCAAAACATTGTGATCTAAAGATTTAAAAGAGGACTAAATTCTATATAAATGTACTCCAGATTAAATTTTGAGGTTAAAATAAAACTGAAACTCACCTTATAAAATACCCTGTTTCAGAGGATATAAAGCCTGTGGTAATCCAATCAAAATTGACCCCAGAATTCAAATGTTGCCAGATTTTATAGGTATGTTGGCCCCTATCTTTTAGATGTTAGTATTTAGTAAATTGATATATATATAGTGTTACTGAGAGTTATACTCCACCTTTTCCCCTTTTTGTTGGCTTGCTCGTTTGCTTTCATGTTCTGTTATTCTAACTTTCTCACTGTATGCTTGGTGACTGTTCTATGTTATCTTTTATACATTATTTTTACTCTCCTGTGTATTGTGGTTATATGATTACATTGCCAAAAATATGTTATTTCTACTTTGGAAAATGTGTTCAGACTTAAAGCTATTAGGTATGTATGTCTGTGTGAGTGTGCCCCCGCGTGTGTGTCTGTGTGCACGGACACGTGTGTGTGTTTTCCTAAACAATCTCTCTCCTCAGATCAACTTTTCCTTTTTATTTTTCTCTATATTTAATTTATTCAGGGGAGCCTGGCTGGCTCTCTCAGTGGAGCATGCAACTCTTGATCTCAGCGTTGTGGGTTTGAGCCCCACATTGGATGCAGAGATTACTTAAAAATAAAATCTTTAAAAAAATGTATTCATCTTCTGGCTGGCTTTAATGATGTCTGTTCTGTTTCTTGTTTGTGTTGTTTTAACTATAGTAAGCTGATAGCTCGGAATTTCTCAGAAATAAAGTTGAAAACTTTGTTCCCTTTGCAGCTCAACTTATTGATAAGCTTAACACCATTAGTTTTCCATAAGTTGAAGTTGAAACTTACAATTTTCAAAAAAATAGAACAATTGTGCATTCAACTATATAGTCAGTAACAGTGGAGAGTATTTTTGGAATTGGAGGGGTTTAGTGGTTGGTTAATATAAGATTGGACACTAGTAGAAAATTTTACTTGTGTAAGGCATTTGATTAAAGCATCAATATCTTTCTTTCATGGCTGCTATGTTTCTCCTAAGTGGGGCAGGGAATTCCAATGAAAAGCACATAGACCAAGAACAGAGTGGATTACATTCTGTTTCTGGTGTGACTGACTAGTGTTTAAATGTGCTGGCTCTTTTGGTAATTTAAATTTTAGTGTGTCTACTTGGAAAAGTAAAAATGAATAAACTGTATTTTAAGATGAAATACTAAAAAGCATTGAGATGAATGGGAGGAATACAGAAAATATATTTTTCTTATAATTGAGTAGCATTTATGAAAGACTACCCATCATAATATTAAATTTATTTGTAGTTGATTATTTTATCTTAAAACCATTCTTAACAATCATGAGTCTTAACTGATTTATTTGATAATTAATTTGTTTTCTATTTACACTACCATAACATTATATAAAAATCTTTCCTATCTTTAAAACATTAACCAATTAATGAAATACAAGCCACAAGTTTGTATTGTAAAACATTACAGCTAAATTCACTCCTCTTTAAATTCTGTTAGCTTATAAGTATCCTTTAGAAAAGTAAGGGTGAAATGAAACTCCACAATTATTTAAGGAGGGGATCACCCGGTTTATTTTTTAATAGGGTAGATAGGAGAATGGAGATCAGTGATTGCCATGATTAATTGATTTTCATAAACAGCTACTTTTTTGTTATAATTAGGAATATATAACTAAAGGTAGATTCTTATATTTTTATTAATATTTTAAAGGAGATTTTTTTACTTTGAGTAAGATTTTTTTTACATTATAATGAGTGATGCAGTATCATTATATCTTAATTATTAAACTATCATAACAATTGGTATTTTCTTGTGGTCAGAGCAATACACTTAAAATGAGTATAATGGCTGTACTTAAATACAAATGTTTAGGGGCGCCTGGGTGGCTCAGTCAGTTAAGCGTCTGCCTTCGGCTCCGGTCATGATCCCAGGGTCCTGGGATCGAGTGCCGCATCGGGCTCCCTGCTCCTTGGGAGCCTGCTTCTCCCTCTGCCCTCCTCTGTCTCTCTCTCTCTCTCTGATAAACAAATAAAATCTTTTAAAAAAAATTAAATAAATAAATAAATAAATAAATACAAAATGTTTATACTATCTATGGTGGAAAGCAGCAGGTGTAATTATCAGATAACACTCCTGGGTGCTTAAGGGCACAGGCATTCTCTTCAGGGATGATATTAGGACATGATAACTATTACACTCCAATGGCCTATTATTACTTAAGTTTATTTATAACCCTTAAATTTTACTTTTGAAATGTCTATGCTATCACAAGCTATAATATCACTGTCTTAAAATGTATACATTTTTTTTCTTGTTTAATTATACCAAGCCCTAAAGTTGTTAAGCGTTGTCATTGTTAAGTAAACTTGAATGTGAATGAAATGATAAATTTTAAAATGTTGATTTGCATTAGAATGATCTTTAAAAATCACTAAAAATCATCTAGAATAAAAACAACTAACTAAACAAAAGCAGTATTTGTTGTACATTATTTTATTATAGGATATACCCATATATAAATATGTAAATAGCAGACATATAGCTGTATGAAATTTCAAAAATTGAATCATAGCTATATAACTGAAACTGATCAAGAAACAGAATGCCACCAGTGTCCTGAAAGTCTTTTGCACATCCTCTAATAGTAACATCTCACAAAGGGTAACCAATACCTTGGCTTCTGACACCATAGTTTAGCTGTGCTTTTTTTTAAAAAGAAACTTAATATAAATGGAATCATCAATATTCTCTTTTTTGTATGTTGAAAATTAAGATGGTGAAATTTGTTCCTTTTACTGGATGTTGCTTTAGTTTCTTCATATTGCATATTCAGCGTTGCATATGATCACCTTGGAGGAATACACCGTCATGTTTGCCTCCATTCTACTTCTGCGGGTTAAGAAAGTTTGGGCTCTTATGAACAGTATTGGTGTGAATAACCTTGTGTATGTTTTCTGGTTAATATATGTGCTCATCTATTTTGGGTGCATATCCATGGGAGGAGTTGCTGGAGTACAGAGCATCCATATATTTAGTTATAGTAGATATTGCCAGATAGTTTTCACAAAGTTATTTTTATCAATTTACACTCCCATTATCAGTGTATATAAATTCTGTTGTTTCCACATAATCTCCAAAGCTAGACTATTGCTGTCCTTTTTATTTTAGCTGTTTTTGTGGCTAATCTTTTCTGTATTTTTCTATTCAGTTGTTTGTCAATTTCTTTTTGATTGATGGTTCTTTATATATTCTGAAGATAATAACTTTACATATTATATATTAGGAATATCTTCTCCACTCTTTGGGTTGCATCTTTATTCCCATAAGTTTATTTTATAAATATAAATTTCTAATTGGAACGTAGTACAATTTTGTTTTATTTCCATCATAGTAGGTGTTTTGTTGTTGCTATTTTGTTCTCTTTGGGAAATCTTTGATGCACATTCATGTATGGGCTGTCCTTTCTGTTTACTCAAAAATGCTCAGATGTTAAATTTTAATTTTAATGAACATAAAAGATTTCTAACATCTGTTTTTATATTATTTTTGTTCTACTTAATATTTAGCCATGTAATCTCAGGGGTGTGAGATTGAGCTGTGCATTGGGCTCTTCGCTGGTCATGGAAACTACTTAAGATTCTCTCTCTCCCTCTGCCCGTCTCTGCTCATGCCCTCACTCTTAACAAAAAAACAAAAAACAAACAAACAAAAAAACAAAAAACAAACACACACATGCATACATACATGTATTATTTGTTTTCCAGGCAGTTGAGGATTTGAGTATTTCCTCATTACCATTGTTGTTTTTAGTGTTCTAGTTTAATTCCATATGATTAAGGTAAAAATTTGAATAGCTTCAATCCTTTTAAATTTTGGAGGATTGCTTTATGACAGCTATATAAGTTCAGCTTTGACAAATGTTTCATGTTTAATCAAAAAGATTCAATGTGGGAGCACAATTCTGTATACATATAAAATAAGTTAGGTCAATTTTATTAATCGTATTCTTGTTCTCTCCCATGACCTTACTGAATATTTAGCTGCCTTACTAACAGTTATTGAAAATGGAGCAGTTAAATATTTTACTCTGTAGTGGGTTTTCTTATTTCTTCTCTTATATCTTTTTGTAATTTTTGTTTAAGGTATACTGAAGTGATGTTCTGTTTGCTTACAAATTTAGTGTTGTAATATCTTCCTATAAATTGTTGCATTATTGTTATGAAATGTCCTTTATTTCTGTAGTAAATTTTGCCTCAAAGTCTACTTCGGTAGTGGTATAGTTTATGTCTTCCTTCTTTTAGTTAACATTAGCATATTATACCTTTATCAGTGTTTCTCCTCTCAAGCTTTTGGTATTATTATGTTTGTTATGTCTTTTTGAAGGATTTTGTATTTTTTTTCCCATGGCAACATTCATAGAAATATTTAGGACACTTACTGTTAGAAAAAATATTGTTATTTCTAGGTGTGTGTCTGTCACCCTACATTTTGTTTTGTAATCAGTCTTCCTGCTTATTTGACTCTTCACTCTTTGCTTTAATATTAAATACACAGTGCGATTATTACATTGCCCTCTACTAATGTCTTAGCAAACATTCTAGTGTTGCATTTACCATTTCCTCAATAATGCCAGAATCCTAGAGCACATTAATTCTAGTAAAATCTAGACTTTGAGTATAGTGATACATTTTTTTAGATACAACAACAAAGGCATGATCCATGAAAGAAAGAATTGATAAGCTGGGCTTTCATCAAAAATTATAAACTTCTGGGGTTCTGTGGTGGCTCAGTTGGTTAAATGTCCAACTCTTGGTTTTGGCTTAGGTCATGATCTCAGGATTGTGGGGTCCAGCCCTGCCTTGGGCTCCATGCTCCGTGTGGAGTGTGCTGGAGATTCTTTCCCTCTTCCCCTCCCCCCACTCACATTCTCTCTGTCTCTCAAATAAATAAATAAAATCTTTAAATTTTTTTAAATTATAAACCTCTGCTATATGAAAGACAATGTCAAGAAAATTATGTGAGAAAATATTTGCGAAAGAAACATCTGAAAAAGCACTATTATCTAAAACATACAAAGAACTCTTAAACTCAACAATAAGAAAACAAACAACCCTATTAGAAAATGGGCCAAACACTGGGGCACCTGGGTGGCTCACTGGGTCTTAACCCATTTGCCCTCATCTCAGGTCATGATCTCAGGGTCCTGGGATCGAGTCCCGCATAGGGCTCCCTGCTCAGCGGGGAGTCTGCTTCTCCCTCTGCTCCTCCCCCTGCTTGTGCTCTTGCTCTCTCTCTCTCTCGAATAAGTAAATAAAATCTTAAAAAAGAAAAGACTTTATTTAAAAAAAAAGAAGAAGAAAGAAAACGGGCCAAATACCTTAACAGACACCTCACCAAAGAAGATATACAGATAACAAACAAGCATATGAAAAGATGGTCCACATCATATGTTGTCAGGGAAATGTAAGTTGAAACAGCTATGAGACATCACTACACAGCTACTAAAATGGCTAAAATCCAGAACACCGTTAATATTAAATGTTGACAAAGCTGTGGAGTAACAAGAACTTTCATTCATTGTTGGCTGGAATACAAAATGGTGCAAGCTCTGAGGAACAGTTTGTCAGGTACTTACAAAACTAAACATGCACTCACCATAAGATCCAGTAATCACACTCCTTGGTATTTATCAAAAAGAGTTGAAAACAAGTGCACACAAAAGCCAATACATAGATGTTTCTTGCAGCTTTACTAATAATTGCCAAAACGTGGACACAATTAAGATGTACTCTAGTAAGTGAATGTATAAATAAACTGAAGTATATCCAGACAATGGGATATTAATCAAGGATAAGAAGAAATTAGCTATCAAGCCATGAAAAGACATGGAGAAAACTTAAGTGCATATTAATAAGTTTAAAAAAAAAGGCTGAAAAGCCTGCATAGTATGTGATTCCAACTATGTTACTTTCTGTGGAAAAAATAAAACTGTGGACTCAATAAAAAGGTCTGAGATGAATGGAACTATAAGATTAATATACTGTACACCTGAAACTAATATAAAATTGTATGTTAACTTACTAGAATTAAAATAAAAACTTAAAATAGATAAATAAGTACATAAATGAATAAGAAGATCTGTGATTACCAGGAGTTAGGAGAGAGGGAAGTATGAATAGGTAGAGCACAGATGATTTTTAGGATAGTGTAACTGATTCATATGATAGTATAATGATGGACACATATCATTATATATTATATATTTGTCTAAACCCTTAGGGTATATAACACCAAGAATGAACCCTGATGTAAACTATGGACTTTGAGCTAAAAAAGATATGTTAATGTAGGCTCAGCAACTTAACAAATATATCACTTTGGTAAGAGAAGTTAATAGTGGAGGAGTCTTTGACTCTGGGGGAGAAGGGTTTTGTGCAAAATCTATGTATCTCCCACTCAGTTTTGCTTTGAATGTAAAGGTGATATAAAAATCAGTCTATTAAGATAAAAGAGGATCTTGGAGCAAGATGGCAGAGGAGTAGGAGACCTGGATTTCGTCTGGTCTCAGGAATTCAGCTGAATAGGGATCAAACCATTCTGAACACCTACGAACTCAACAGGAGATCGAAGAGGAGAGTAGCAACAACTCTCTGAACAGAAAAGCACCACTTTCTGGAAGGTAGGACGTGCGGAGAAGTGAATCCGAGGCGATATTCGGGAGGATAGACGGCGGGGGAGGGGCCTCCGTCAGCCGCTTCTGGCAAGTGCTAGAGCCCCGGAGCACAAAATCGGAACTTTTAGGAGTCGGCTCCGCAAAGGGACGTTGCTCCAGTGGCTAAGCGGGGGGTGGAACCCTCGCGGGACAGTGTGGTCTCAGGACCCTCGGGGTCACAGAAAGACCGGGGGTGCCTGAGTGCGGCAGAGCTCCCAGGT
>NW_027397079.1:10315397-10366198 GCF_003265705.2 Callorhinus ursinus | reverse complement strand
GTTTGTTCTAACAGATCAAAATATACCCTAAATCACTAGGATATGGATTTGTTCTAGTCTCCTGCCTGATCACATTCTCTCCCTTTTTTTTTCTTTTTTTTTTAAATCTTCTTCTTTCTTTTTTCAAACAACTTCTTATCTTATCAATTCCTTTTATAAAATCTTTTATAATTTTCATCCCTACAGAAATCTTCCATCCCTTCATTATATCAGCCCCTATTTTGTACATATATAAGTCTTTCTTCCTTTAAAATTTTAGGAGGCACTTTTTTCTAACTGACCAAAATACGCCCAAAATCTAGTGTGTGGCAATGATCGATGCACTAGCCTGATCATATTTGATCACATTCTGTTTTTTTTTGTATTGTTCTGTTTTTGTTTTTATCTTTTTATTTTTTTTCATTCTTTCTTTTCTCTTTGTGTTTCTTTCTTTCCCTTTCTTTTCCCCTGGTTTCAGGTCTTTTCTGATTTGTATAGAGTATATTTGCTGGGGACGTTGTTAACTTGTTAGCATTTGTTCTCTCATTCATTTATTCTCCTCTGGACAAAAAGACAAGATGAAAAAAATCACCTCAGCAAAAAGAACAAGAGGTAGTACCGTCAGCCAGGGACCTACTCAATACGGACATTAGTATGATGTTGGACCTAGAGTTCAGAATCATCACTTTAAAGATACTAACTGGCCTTGAAAAAAGCGTGGAAATTAGAAGACACACCATTTCTGGAGAAATGAAAGAACTAAAATCTAACCAAGTCGAAATCAAAAATGCTATTAATGAGGTGCAATCAAAAATGGGGGCACTAACTGCTACGAAAAATGAAGCAGAAGAGAGAATCAGCGATATAGAAGACCAAATGATGGAAAATAAAGAGGCTGAGAAAAAGAGAGAGAAACAACCACAGGATCAGGAGGGCAGAATTCGAGATAAACAATACGATAAGATGAAACAACATTAGAACAATTGGGATCCCAGAAGAAGAAAGAGAGAGAGGGACAGAAGGTATATTGGAAAAAATTATAGCAGAGAACTTCACTAATGTGAGGAAGGAAACAGGCATCAAAATCCAGTAGACACAGAGAAACCCTCTCAAAATCAATAAAAATAGGTGAACACCCCAACATCTAGTAGTAAACCTTGCAAGTCTCAGAGACAAAGAGAAAATCCTGAAAGCTGCTCGGGAGAAGAGATATGTAACCTATAATGGTAGAAATATTAGATTGGCAACAGACCTATCCACAGAGACCTGGCAGGCCAGGAATGACTGGTATGATATCTTCGGAGCACTAAAAGAGAAAAATATGCAGCCAAGAATACTATATCCACCTAGGCTTTCATTGAAAATTGAAGGAGAGATAAAAAGCCTCCAGGACAAACAAAAACTAAAGGAATTTGCAAAACGAAACCAGCCCTCCAAGAAATATTGAAAGGGGTCCTCCAAGCAAAGAGAGAGCCTAAAAGCAGCATAGATCAGAAAGGACCAGAGACAATATACAGTAACAGTCACCTTACAGGCAATACAATGGCACTAAATTCATAACTTTCAATAGGTACCCTGAATGTAAATGGGCTAAATGCCAAAATCAAAAGACACAGGGTGTCAGATTGGAATAAAACACAAGACCCATCCATATGCTGTCTGCAAGAGACTCATTTTAGAGCCAAAGACACCCCCAGATTGAAAGTGAGGGGGTGGAAAACCATTTCCCATGCTAATGGACACCAAAAGAAAGCTGGGGTGGCAATCCTTATATCATACAAATTAGATTTTAAAACAAAGACTGTAATAAGAGATGAAGAAGGACAGTATATCCTACTTAAAGGGTCTATCCAACAAGAAGATCTAATAATTGTAAATATCCATGCCCCTAACATGGGAGCAGCCATTTATATAAGGCAATTAATAACAAAAGCAAAGAAACACATTGACAACAATACAATAATAGTGGGGGACTTTAATACCCCCTGACTGAAATGGACAGATCATCTAAGCAAAAGATCAAGAGGGAAATAAACACTTTAAATGACACACTGGACCAAATGGACTTTACAGACATATTCAGAACATTCCATCCCAAAGCTACGGAATACACATTGTTCTCCAGTGCCCATGGAACATTCTCTAGAATTGATGACATCCAGGTCACAACTCAGGTCTCAACCACTACCAAAATATTGGGATTATTCCCTGCATGTTATCAGACCACAATGCTTTGAAAATAGAACTCAATCACAAGAGGAAAGTTAGAAAGAACCCAAATACATGGAGGCTAAATAGCATCCTACTAGAGAATGAATGGGTCAACCAGGAAATTAAAGAAGAATTTAAAAAATTCATGAAAACCAATGAAAATGAAAACACAACTGTTCAAAATCTTTGGGATACAGCAAACGCAGTCCTGAGAAGAAAGTATATAGCAATACAAGCCATTCTCAAGAAACAGGAAGGTCTCAAATACACAACCTAACCCTACACCTAAAGGAGCTGGAGAAAGAACAGCAAATAAAGCCTAAACCCAGCAGGAGAAGAGAAATAATAAAGATCAGAGCAGAAATCAATGAATTAGAAACCAAAAGAACAGTAGAACAGATAACAAAACTAGGAGCTGGTTCTTTGAAGGAATTAACAAGATTGATAAACCCCTGGCCAGACTTATCCAAAAGAAAAGACAAATGACCCAAATCAACAAAATCATGAATGAAAGAGGAGAGATCATAACCAACACCAAAGAAATACAAACAATTATAAGAATATATTATGAGCAACTCTATGCCAGCAAATTAGATAACCTGGAAAAAATGGGTCCATTCCTAGAGATGTATCCCCTACCAAAATTGAACCAGGAAGAAATAGAAAACCCGAACAGACCCATAACCACTAAGGAAATTGAAGCAGTCATCCAAAATCTCCCAACAAACAAAAGCCCAGGGCCAGATGGCTTCCCAGGGGAATTCTATCAGACATTTAAAGAAGAATTAATACCTATTCTCCTGAAACTGTTCCAAAAAATAGAAATGGAAGGAAAACTTCCAAACTCATTTTATGAGGCCACCATTACCTTGATCCCCAAACCAGACAAAGACCCCATCAAAAGGAGAACTACAGACCAATATCCTTGATGAACATGGATGCAAAAATTCTCACCAAAAGACTAGCCAATAGGATCCAACAGTACATTAAAAGGATTCTTCACCATGACCAAGTGGGATTTATCCCTGGGATGCAAGGCTGGTTCAACATCCACAATCAATCAACGTGATACAATACATTAGCAAAAGAAAGAACAAGAATCATATGATCCTCTCAATAGATGCAGTAAAAGCATTTGACAAAGTACAGCAACTTTCTTGATCAAAACTCTTCAGAGTATAGGGATAGAGGGTACATACCTCAATATCATAAAAGCCATCTATGAAAAACCTACAACGAATATCATTCTCAATGGGGAAAAGCTGAGAGCTTTTCCCCTAAGGTCAGGAACACGGCAGGGATGTCCACTATCACCACTGCTATTCAACATACTATTAGAAGTCCTAGCCACAGCAATCAGACAACATAAAGAAATCAAAGGCATCCAAATTGGCAAGGAGGACATCAAACTCTCACTCTTTTCAGATGATATGATACTGGGTGTGGAAAACCCAAAAGACTCCACCCCAAAACTGCTAGAACTCATACAGGAATTCAGTAAAGTGGCAGGACATAAAATCAATGCACAGAAATCAGTGGCATTCCTATACACCAACAACAAGAAAGAAGAGAGACAAATCAAGGAGTCGATCCCATTTACAATTGCACCCAAAACCAGAAGATACCTAGGAATAAATTTAACCAAAGAGGCAAAGGATCTGTAGTCAGAAAACTATAAAATACTCATGAGAGAAATTGAGGAACACACAAAAAATGGAAAAACGTTCCATGCTCACGGATTGGAAGAACCAACATTGTGAAGATGTCAATGCTACCTAGAGCAATCTACACATTCAATGCCATTCCCGTCAAAATACCATCCACTTTTTTCAATGAAATGGAACAAATAATCCTAAAATTTCTATGGAACCAGAAGAGACCCCGAATAGCCAGAGGAATATTGAAAAAGAAAAGCAAAGCTGGCGGCATCACAGTTCCGGACTTCCAGCTCTATTACAAAGCTGTCATCATCAAGACAGTATGGTACTGGCACAAAAACAGACACATAAATCAATGGAACAGAATAGAGAGCCCAGAAATGGCCCCTCAACTCTATGGTCAACTCATCTTTGACAAAGTAGGAAAGAATGTCCAATGGAAAAAAGACAGTCTCTTCAACAAATGGTGTTGGGAAAATTGGAAGGCCACATGCAGAAGAATGCAACTGAACCATTTCCTTACACCACACAAAAAATAGACTCCAAATGGTTGAAAGACCTAAACGTGAGACAGGAGTCCATCAAAATCCTAAAGGAGAACACAGGTAGCCACCTCTTCCACCTCAGCCGCATCAACTCCTTCCAAGAAACATCGCCAAAGGCAAGGGAAGCAAGGGCAAAAATGAACTATTGGGATATCATCAAGATAAAAAGCTTTTGCACAGCAAAAGAGACAGTCCACAAAACCAAAAGACAACCGACAGAATGGGAGAAAATATTTGCAAATGACACATCAGATAAAGGGCTAGTATCCAAAATCTATAAAGAACTTATCAAACTCAACACCCAAAGAATAAATAATCCAATCAAGAAATGGGCAGAAGACATGAACAGACATTTTTCCAAAGAAGACATCCAAACGGCCAACAGACACATGAAAAAATGCTCAACATCGCTCGGCATCAGGGAAATCCAAATCAAAACCTCAATGAAATATCACCTCACACCTTTCAGAATGGCTAAAATTAACAAGTCAGGAAATGACAGATGTTGACGGGGATGCGGAGAAAGGGGAACCCTCCTACACTGTTGGTGGGAATGCGAGCTGGTGCAGCCACTCTGGAAAACAGTATGGAGGTTCCTCAAACAGTTGAAAATAGAGCTACCATACAATCCAGAAATTGCACTACTGGGTATATACCCCAAAGATACAAATGTAGGGATCCGAAGGGGTATGTGCACCCCAATGTTTATAGCAGCAATGTCCACAATAGCCAAACTGTGGAAAGAGCCAAGTTGTCCATTGACAGATGAATGGATAAAGAAGAAGTGGTATATATACACAATGGAATATTATGCAGCCATCAAAAGGAATGAGGTCTTGCCATTTGCAATGACGTGGATGGAACTGGAGGGTGTTATGCTGAGTGAAATAACTCAATCAGGGAAAGACATGTATCATATGACCTCATTGATATGAGGAATTCTTAATCTCCGGAATCAAACTGAGTGTTGCTGGAGTGGTGGGGAGTGGGAGGGATGGGGTGGCTGGGTGATAGACACTGGGGAGTGTATGTGGTATGGTGAGCGCTGTGAATTGTGCAAGACTGTTGAATTACGGATCTGTACTTCTGAAACAAATAATACAACATATGTTAAGAAAAAGGAAAAAGAAGAAGATAGCAGGAGGGGAAGAATGAAGGGGAGTAAGTCGGAGGGGGAGACGAACCATGAGAGACAATGGACTCTGAAAACAAACTGAGGGTTCTGGAGGGGAGGAGGGTGGAGGGATGGGTTAGTCTGGTGATGTGTTTTAAAGAGGGCACATTCTGCGTGGAGCACTGGGTGTTATGCACAAACATTGAATCATGGAACATTACATCAAATCTAATGATGTAATGTATGGTTATTAACATAACAATAAAAAATTTAAAAAAAGATAAAAGAGAAAAACCCATATCTCAAAAGATGCAGAAAATCCATTGACAAAATTCAATGACTTTCACAATTAACACTCTCAACAAATTAGATATAGAAGGAAATGCTGTCAATTTAGCAAAGGCTGAATATGAAAAGCCCAAAGATAACATCATATTCCATTATTTAAAACTTAAAGCTTTTCCTTTAAAATCAGGAAAAAGGCAAGGATGTCCACTACTGCCACTTCTAGTCAACATACTACTGAAGTGCTAACCAGGCAGTTAGGCAAGAAAAAGTAATAAAATGCATCCAAGTCAAAAAGGAAGTTTTTAAGTTCTTTTATATATTTTGGATACTAACCCTTTGGTGATGTGTGGAAGTTTTGAGTCACTAAATAGTATACCTGAAATATTACATTGTATTTTAACTAACTGGAATTTAAATAAAAACTTAAAGAAATTTTAAATAAAAAATTTCAAAAATGAAAAAAGGGAAGAAGTAAGATTATCTGTAGATGACATGATATTATATGTAGAAAACACTAAAGGAGCTATAAAAACCTCCCAAAGCCAATAAACAAATTCAGTAAAATTATAGGGTATAAAATCAATGTACAAAAGTCAGTTCATTTCTATGTAATAACAGTGAACTATCCAAAAAGGAAGTTAAGAAAATAATCCCATTTACAATTGCATCATATGTTATCAGGGAAATGTAAGTTGAAAAGCTATGAGACATCACTACACAGCTACTAAAATGGCTACATAAAACAGAACCATAACCACTAAACACAGACTTTAGACAAGATAATTAGTACTTGTAGGTGCTATAATGCAAGAAGTATTAAAATTCAGAAAATTTGAATGATTCTGAAAACTTTACTTTTAAAAGACCCTTAATCTGACTTTTACTCTTTGAATAGTGAGTTTAAATGTCATTATTCCTTATAAGTAAGGCAATAAGTTTCTAATAAGTTACTAAACAGTAAGTTTCATAAAAAAATAAGTTTCTGTGTTCAAAGTTTAAATAAAAATGAAGATTGGACTTGAACAATGTTTAACTTTATTCTTTTTTATTTTTTTTTACCACCATGCCATCCAAAACCAATGCATCCACATTTCCAAAAAGAATAAAATACAAGTAAACTTAACCAAGAAAGTGATAGACTGTATGATAGAAATTGTAAAAGGTACAAAAAGTGGAAAGACATCTCATGTACATGAATTGGAAGATGTAATACTATTTAAATGTCTAAACTACCCCAAGTGATCTCCAGATTCAAAGAAATGCCAATGAAAATTGCAATGGTATTTTTTGCAAAAATCTAAAAAACAATTTTAAAATTCATATGGAACCACAAAGAGCCCCAGATATTCAAAAGAATCTTGAGAAATAAGAACAAAGTTGTGGGCATCATGCTTCCTAATTTCAAAATATTTTACAAAGCTGCAGTATTTAAAACAGTATTGTATTGGCATATAAACAGAAATGTAGACAAATGGAATAGAATAGAGAGCCCAGAGGGCAGAAATACGCCCATACATTAGTCAGCTGATCTTGATAAGGCTGACAGGAATATGCAACTGGGAAAGGACAGTCTCTTCCACAAATGAAGACGCAATGTGTCATGGGCCCCAAGGTCCATTCAAATTCTTGCTATGCATGCACTGAATTCAAGGTTCTTACTGCCTACTACCCTGACCATTTTTCAGGATTGTGATTTCATGGAACAGCTTTGAGAGATGATGTAACACCTCCCTTTGGACAAAGAGTGGGCTTATTTCCACTCACCATAAAAGCAGTACATTCCCCAAACTCAGCATTCCTCTTCTGTCCCCAAATTCACTATTTCTGTTGGTATTCATGCAGACTCATATGTATTGCACCTATGAGCAGGAATATTATGCCCACTTTCTTGTTACTGCTTTTGCTGTGTATAACAAAATTCATTGTCTCTGATCCAAATGTCTTATATTTTTTGTTATGTTATGTTAATCACTATACATTACATCATTAGTTTTTGATGTAGTGTTCCATAATTCATTGTTTGCATATAACACCAAGTGGTCCATTCAATACGTGCCCTCTTTAATACCCATCACCAGGCTAACCCATCCTCCTACCCATTTTTATTAGCATTGGTGAAATAGTAACAGTCTATATATTGGTTTGTAAATAAGGTAAAATCTCAGATTCTTCATAGTTTTTGGCACAGACATGGGAGTGAAGACTTCTGGATCTTCCAATTCAGTCCAGCTGAGGGGCTGATCCCAGCTGATCCACATGGATCAGAAATGCCCAACTTAGTTTTGTTTTATGATACTAAATTCCTGGTAGTTTGTTACTCAGCAAAAAGAAATTAAATAATCATAATAAAATAATATGTAGAACCATCAAATGACACAACTACACTCCTACCAGAATGACTAAAATGAAAAAGACAAAACACAAAATATTGAGTAACGAGAACTTCCACAAATTGCTGGTAGAATATATATATACATATATATATATAGAATATGTATATATTCTATAGAATTTATATATATATATAAAATCACTCTGAAAAATTTATTTGGCAGTATCTTCTAAAGCTGAACATATGTGTGTCTATAACTCAGTATTTCCACGCCCTAGTATTATCCCTAACAGAATATGTATATATGTTAATCAAAAGATGTGCAAAAATTTTTTATGCACAGTCAGTAATAACCAAAAATGGAAAACAATGAATAGTAGAATGGATCAATATAAGTTAAGCTGTTATCCAGAATGCTCTATTCCCTTTCATTTTGAACTATTTTCTCAAAACTTTCTGCCTCCATATTTTACAGTTTCGTTTCTTCTATATCCTTTTTAAAAACAGCTTTGTTGAAATATAATTCATATGCTATGAAATTCACCCATTTAAAGTGTACAATTCAATGGTTCTGGTATATTTACAGAGTGTGCAATCATCAATACAATCTAACTTTAAAATATTTTCATCACCCCAGAAAGAAACCCCAAACACATTTTCAGTTACTCCACATCCCCTCTCATGCCAGTCACAATAAATCACTGATATACTTTATTTTTCTATAGATTTGTCTGTTCTGGACATTTCAATTTAACACAATAATACAATATGTAGTACTTTGTGACTGGCTGCTTTTAAGTAACATAATGTTTTTGAGGTTCTTCCATATATCAGTATCTCATTATTTTTATTGTTAAATCATTTCCCATTGTATGGATATATAACAATTGATATATATTTATGTTATGTCACTTCTGGGCTCTGATGAATAATGTTACCATGAACATTCCATTTATATCTAAAAAAATCATTGTTTAACCCAAACTCATGAAGAAGAAATCATTGCCTAATTCAAGGTCACAAAGATTTACCCCCAAATTTACTTCTAAGTGTTTTCTTCTTTTTAATTTTATGTTATCTATTCTGAGCAATCACTGGGCTAAGACCTCCTTCTGTTATAAAATTTTTGCTTATCTACTCAGATGAATCTGGGGAATAGTCAGTTACCATAATAAAAAATGTTGCAAAATCACACTTTCTAGAAAGAGAATTTAGGTAGTACTCCAAAGTACAAATTTAGTACGATTATAGTGAGCATATTTGAACATAAAACAGAACCATAACCATTAAACACAGACTTTAGACAAGATAATTAGTACTTGTAGGTGCTATAATGCAAGAAGTATTAAAATTCAGAAAATTTGAATGATTCTGAAAACTTTACTTTTAAAAGACCCTTAATCTGACTTTTACTCTTTGAATAGTGAGTTTAAATGTCATTATTCCTTATAAGTAAGGCAATAAGTTTCTAATAAGTTACTAAACAGTAAGTTTCATAAAAAAATAAGTTTCTGTGTTCAAAGTTTAAATAAAAATGAAGATTGGACTTGAACAATGTTTATCTTTATTCTTTTTTTATTTTTTTGTTTTTTTTACCACCATGCCATCCAAAACCAAAGCATCCACATTTCCAAAATGTTTAGTCTAGCAAATTCAATGCTGCTACGGATCTGCTATTTTAAAAGGGGACAGAATTAAACTCACCTTCTTTTTCTCCAACTTAATCTGGGGAACTATCAAATCAGACTTAATGTATCTCAGTCATTACATTGCACATAATTGGCATATAGTTTGGCCACATCCAGAATTATTTTTTGCTTAATTGTCAGGCTTACTCAAGCTTTCAATGTAATGGCTTAAACCTACTGCCTCCTGAACATTTATATAATGAGGAATGCTTCCTCTTCTCTACACACACAAAAAATGTATTCTTTTTTTTTCCAATTTTATTTTTTACCATTTTATTTTTTTATGTTCAATTAGCCAACATATATCATTAGTTTTTGATGTAGTGTTCAGTGATTCATTAGTCGTGTATAACACCCAGTGTTCATCACAACACATGCCTTCCTTAATGCCCATCACCCTGTTACTCCATCCCCCCAGCCCCCTCCCTTCTATAACCCTTAGTTTGCTTCCCAGAGTCCAAAGTCTCTCATGGTTTGTCTCCCTCTCTGATTTCTTCCCATTCTGTTTTCTCTCCCTTCTCCTGTGGTCCTCTGCACTATTCCTTATGTTCCAAATATGAGTGAAACCATATGATAATTGTCTTTCTCTGCTTCACTTATTTCACTTAGCATAATCCCCTCCAGTTCCATCCATGTCAGTGCAAATGGGGGGTATTCATCCTTTTGATGGCTGAGTAATATTCCATTGTATATATGAATCTTCTTTATCCCTTCATCTGTTGAAGGGCGTCTCGGCTCATTTTTACATTTAACGTAAAAATAGCAGAAAACTAGGGCACTATCCAATGCAATTTACTACGATTGGTTTTCCCACTATTAATATAATACACAATCTTTATAATTAATGAAACTTGCAAAATGGTGGATATTAGGTAAATACATTTTGAAAAATAAAGATTATTCTACAACATATATTATGGAATTCCTTTTTTTAAATTTTATTTTATTTAAAGTCTGAGGACAAATCGAGTGTGGTGTCCATATAGACCTTTACAGCATCTAGTATGGCTCTTCTCTTGTAGGTCTGTCAGAGTGACATGGCAGATGCATGACATACTTTAAAAGATTGCCCAGAGTAAGAAAAATAAAGGAAATGTCTGAACAGATACTTTTAAAAACCCACACTTCTACACTATATCTGCTTTAGTGAAAAACATTCCTGGTGAATGTTAATTGAACTGAGTCCATTGTATGTGATGTTAACCTTAAATTATATATTACTTCAAATTCTGCTAATAAATTTTGTGAATATAGAATAACTTTTTTGGCAATAATGATGTTAATTGACATATGTATCCCCAAAAACAATTTTCTTTCTGATATAAATGTCACTTTTCAAATTAATTCTGGCAAGGAAAAACTTTTGGCAGCTCTTTATGTCTTCTCTTCTGGAAAAAAAAAGAGAGAGAGAGAGAGAAAGAGATGTTTATAGTTTACAAAAAGAAGTAGAAAAGGAAAAAATTAATATTGAAAATGTCGTTTTGTTATTAGGGCAAAATGCATGTGGGCAAAATTCCTGAGAGTGCTATTAGGCAAATATATATAAGTTCTGCATGTCTAGTGGTCCTATGGGAATTTCCTTGTATCTTTCATATATTATCATGACAAGAAAGATCCTATTAAACTGTCTTGTTCTGTTCAAACACATAACAACTGTCATTGAATATAATTCACATGAGTGCAATAAATTTAATATCATAAATTTTATTCATTAATAATAAAAATCAGTCTTTTGTTAGGAAGAAAGAATACAAACACTTTCTTCTTTATGCCATGAGACATTTCTAAAGATGACTTGATGTTCAAGAACAAATTAGATTATTCCACTACCTAGTTCTATTAAAAACCTTCTATTTTAAAAAATTCCAGTTTCCTTTTCCCCTTCTCCTCAAAAAACCTATTTGAAAACCCCAATGATTTTCTACAGAATTTTTGAGAACTGTACCTGAATCTACATGTATTCTTATTCAAAAATTTAGCAAAGATCATTTTAATAGTTAATTTTACAGAATTTATCATCATCATCATTATTAACTTCCAAGAATGAATAATTCATTGGAAACATATTTGGAAAATTTCCAATATTTTATTATTGGTATTAGTTTTGAATTTAAAAAGCCATCCCAAAGTTATATAAGGAAATGATTTATATCTCCATGGAATAGAAGTAACAATATTTTAGGATTCCTTTAGTCAAAATACAAATGTCTGTCAGTGTCTTTTCTCATTCCTTCTCTTAATCATGTCACACATAATCAAGATGTTCTAAAAAATGTCTTAAATAGTATGTAGACTGACATGTAAAGAAATATCCTTAGATTCTTAGATGTGAATTCAATAGCAAGTGATGGATAGGTAGAGAGTTGGAATTGATGTACTGGGATGACTGTAGCATTACATGAGTTTCTAAAAAAGAGTTAAAGATTATAAAATGAAAAAGTAATACAAAAATATTCTTAAACCAACTACATGAATAGCACTATAGCAATATATATGTGTATATATATAGATATACATGTATATTTATATTTGTATGTTTGTGTATATGTGTGTGTGTGTGTGTATGTGTTTGTGTATATCCATGAACTTCCATTTGAGAAATATAAAATTTGACAAATGTTTGCTTTCTAACCAGAAATGTGACTAAAATTGTCTGGATATTAATCATCATTCTAGCTTAAAAAGTTTTAGAATGAAATATCATGGTAAGGTGACCAAAATCTATCAACACACACAGCTAATTGAGAAACTATTAAGTAGGGGAATTCTCAGGTATTTCAAGCACAAATATAATAAAGCAGCTATGCAAAACCTGGGTTTCTGAAAACCATATGAAACAACAAAGAAGGAAATAATTGTCCTCAAAATACTGTGAATAAAAGGTCACTGGTGAAAAATATTTACAATGGAAAATATTAAAATAATTTTCTTGATTAAAAACAAAATCTGAATATATAAGTTGAAGGAGTTCACTTATATTTTCTTCAACTTCCCAATCTATCTGAAGTCAATTGTAACGTATGATTTTGTACACTTGATATAGTCTTTAAGTAATCCATTATATGCTTATCAATTTGCAATATATAATTTATTATGCATATGGTATTATATAATAAAGTTAGAGATTTAATTTTTTATCCTTATGTCAATACTGCTTCTGTACAATAGTGTTTTAGAAGATTTAAAACTTTCTAGGATAAACTTAAAAAAGTAATCCATAGTAAAACATAGAGATATGTTTTAGGAAGCTTCATCATTACATCCTTTAAATTAAATTAATTTAAGGTGATTTTTTGTTCTAAACTAAAACATTTTCCAGAAGCAAAATTAAACTATAATATTCAATCAGGCTCACATAGAGGTCCAATTAATCCAGGAGTTGAAAAATTTCAAACACTGGGTACTCATATTTTTCCATTGTTGGCCAATTATGACCTGTTTAAAATTAAATTTTCATAACTTCGACCCTCTCATTTTATTATAAGAAACTAATCCTGTAGAAATAATCTGTGTTACAGACTAAGATTTATTTATCTGGAGTTAGAAAATATATCATTTATGGCTCGGTCAGTGGGGGCAAGACTCTTATGAGTGACGTGGCATTAGAGATTCCTTATTCGGATTTAACTTTGATCACTTGTGGGAGCTGGTGAACAACCTATGGAAGGCTCTGCATCTTGTGGAGAATTTAGAGTCACTCTCTGTCATAAGGATCTACAGAAAAACTGGACTTGAAATCGAGGTGGCCAGGCCACACTGGAACACATCAGGAGAGCTGGAACCCATGAAGACAACTTTGGAGGTGAGACACATTGTCACATGCATCTTGAATCTGTGGAGTCACTTGCTTCACCACCTCACCATGGGGTGATGAGTGTTTCCGGTCCAGGATGCAGACAGGTTAAGGGAGAACACTTAGTGGAAGAAGGAACTTTTGGTCTGGAGCATCGTTCCACCCCAGCACACACACACACCAGTGGAACGAGGCAGCAGGTCATTGACAATGTACAAACCGCAGCAGCAGATGGGCCTTTCTCCAGCTTCTTTCAGAACTTAATCATAAAACTGCCATATACTCATCAATGAAAAAAGAAGACTGTATAATTGAAGATGCAACATAATGACAAGAATTAATTGAATAAGAGACAAAATATTCTCATGATAAAAGCAATTATGAGATATGGTGGGATGGGGGATGATTTTTATTTTCCATTTAATATTTTTTATATTCTCAAATAAGCATATTGAAAATGTATTATATAAAAAAACAAAAGGTGAAATAACTATATTTTACATTTTGGTAAATGTTGCTCAGGCCTCTAGTGAAGAATATAAAGATAATTTTGCGTTAGGATATTTCTTTACTAGTGTAAGTGATGCCATATGTGTGACCTGGTAATTATTCTTAAATTGTTCAGGTTTTCCTTTGATTGCTCTTGTGTTTTTCTTTCATTATCAGTTTTGCATTCATCCAAACATCTCCTATTAGAAAATATCTCTTAGGTCACAAGGGAAGACCTGGCCTAATCCCTATTCTCACTCTGAAATTTTATTACACTAAAACTCTTAAAACTAATACAGCATACATCAATGCAAGGCTTTTTATTCTAAAAACTTAGAATCTGACTTCATTTCAACCTTAGAGTTATTGTTTGCTAATAATAGTGCCCCTACCTCCAGGGCAGTCCACAGTGCCTTAGTGAAGAGACTGTCCAGTGAACACTCCTGGAGAATGTTCAGGTAGTGGATACCCAGTTCTCCATTCTGGGGTTTTTACCTCTCTGAGTCTTCAGATCCCTAAGTCTGGTGAATTGTGTTCATAGAAGTTCTCACATTCCCACCACATTTAACGGAGGCTATTTCTTTTCTTCCCTGGCCTCAAGAAATCACTGCAGCAAAACATAACCAGTAGCTCATTTCCAGAGTTCCCTACCAGAATACTGATTACCATGTCATAACTTGGTGCCCTAATACCAATGCATTTTCCCATAATCTGCCTTATCTTTTGTCCCCATCACCTGATATTTCCCAAAATATTTTCCCACTACTTCAATTATTTTGGTCTTTGAACTATTTCTTTCCAGAGCAGAGTGCACACCCCCAAATTCTGGCAATGCTGAGAACTGACCATATCATCTTCCTTAAAGCAAAGAGGGGTAGTGCATGTGGATATTGAGGGGAAAAATTATCACCTTAAGAAGCAAATGTTCCGGCTATGATCATCTCAGGGTCTTCAGACAAGAAAGCTATTCAGCTTTTGCCAGTGGGATTGGGATCCTTCTGCCAGCAGGGAGTTTTGGGGAACTTGGGTAGTTAAAGATTCACAAGCACAGCCACCAAAACCCCAGCTGTCAGCTCCCACTGTTTTCCTATGACACCCCTAAATTTGACATAGGACATTATACTTTATCTGAGTTGCTCTGCCACATGCAATCTTGATTTCAACACAAAATTCCTTCTATTTCCAAAACATGATTGATTCCTTTGAAGCTGCTTTAAAACCTTCTAACATTTAGGACTTGTCTTAAATTGGAAATTAAGTGCCTGAGGTATATATATATATATATATATATATATATATATATATTGTTTTTGCAAGACCTGCTTTGTCATAAAAAACAGTCACCCACGTCACAACCTTCTAAGTATTATAGCCCTTAACCCAACAATTGCAACAGCCACTTGATCTAATGCCTTAACTTCTATCTATACCCCATACCAATTCAAAAAGTTGAAAGCTTTTATAATGGGTTATTTTATAGCATGCTATAACTGTCCCTCTTAAAAAAGACAAAAAAGTTCTTGTTGCCTCCAGATAGGTGAGATATTGAATCCAAAAGATCATTATGAGGGTTTGCATTTGGGCCAGTCCTGGTACTGTCTTATTCTGGGTTCTCTAGAAAACAAAGCAAGAGAACAATCCATGTTATATGTCTTTGAATACAATCCCAGGTCAACAAAGGAGAGAGAAAGGAGAGTATGTCAGGGAAAGATAGAAAGTAAATCCAAGAGTCACAGCGTCTCAAAATAATGCTAGTTCCCTAGATACAGAGAGGCCTTATAAAGCTACTCCCTTCTAATCAGCTATAAAAGGGAAGAAGTGCATGCATTTCATCTCTGGATTCACCCTAATCCCTTTCTTTCACTGAAAAAATTCAATCCATCATGCATTAACTTTCCTTCTCATCTGTATTGAGTTATAAGACTCCTGTGGACAAATTCTGGGAAAAAGGAGAGGCTGTATTTGATCATATTGGACCTTTGTGGACCCAAGTGTTGATTCTGTCTAGGTTCCAACCAAAGTGGACACAAAAGAGGTTAAGCCAGGGTTCCTGGGTGGCTCAGTCGGTTAAGCATCTGCCTTCGGCTCAGGTCATGATCTCAGGATCCTGGGATGGAGCCCTGCATTGGGATCCCTGCTCAGTGGGGAGTCTGCTTCTCCCTCTGCCTTCCCTGCCACCCTGCCTGTGCTCTCTCACTCTCTCTCAAATAAATAAATCAAATCTTAAAAAATAGAAAGAGAGAGACTGAGCCAAAGTCCAGCCCTTATCCCATGGAAGAGACTAAAATAGTCAACAGTTTTAAATAGGAAACTGTATAATCAATCTTCCAAATGTAGGCACTTCTAAGATTGAAAGGGCTTACTATTAGTTACACTAAGCACAATAATTATACTAAGTGCACAGGTATAAACTTGGATTGTCTTGGTCAGACTAGGATATATGGTCATCCTTGGAAGACGAGGTGACATCCGTAGTAGCTGGTCTCATTTAAAAATAGTAGCTGAAGCATAGAGGCAAGTAGAGCCAACTGAATCTCAAGTGTATAGTATGGGTTCTACGCACACTGTGAGGTCGACACTAATACTATCCACATCTAAGGTAAGGACATTGAGTTACGGTATTCTAGTGTATGTGATGGAATTTGTTGGAGGCACAATAAATATAACCCTCTTTCTTTATCTTATTTCAAAATCAATTGGTAGGAGTAAACAAGTAAGTAGATGAAGAATAAGGATACAACTCATGTTGATGCAAGATGATACTCAAGAATTTGGCCTACACATAGAATACTCTTACATTTTAAATACTTGTTATCAGACTAATATTCAACTGACTAGGTACAAGTTCCATATGGGGGCAGAGCCTTTATTGCTAATCTGGTAGCATGTTAGAAAGTAGTTGGAAGTGTTTTGTTTTGTTTTGTTTCTCTTAGAGGTGATCCCAAAGGAGAATGGTAGATTGATAAGATTGACAAATCTTGCCAATTTCTTCAACCCAAAGCCACCAATCAGATGAAAGAGGAGTATATGAGCAGCCTGATAAGGTCCAAGAGTGTTAGCTGGTGAAGCTCCCTCTTACACAGAAGCAAAGATTAGGAATGAGATCCTCTAAGAAGAGAAGTTAAAATTGTTTATGAAAAATGCTATATAGTAAGTTTAAGGTGTAAATAATTTTTGCATATTAGAAGAGGGGATAAATTCCTATCACTGGATTTATTAAATCAAAGTCCATGTATCTTTTTTTAATCTGGATACATAATAGCAAGTGTGCTGTCAAAAGGGTATGCCAATTTACACTCCTATTCACACAAGGGAGATATTAAAAGTATTTTACAATTACTAGAATGCAGGCACTGACCAATTAGAACAGATGTTTGCACCAACTAGAGCATATGGCCACACTGGTGATTTCTACCTGAATATTAACCCTGAACGACAGTACGTGAAAAATACAAATCCCTCACTCAATTGTCAGGATGGGATAGTATCTGACTTCTTGATGTGTTGCCAACTTAATACAGGAAAAATGTTTTATCATTGTTATTTGATTGGCATGTCTTCAATTAGAAATAAGTGAACATTTTAAAATTTAATGTGCTATTTATTTTTGGTTCTGCCATATTTGCTTCATTTGTCCATTTTTACTTTTGTATGTTTCATATTAATAAAATTATTTTATGAGTCTCTAAAACTAAGGAACTTAGACCAATGTCCTTCATATTTGTTAAAATATTCTTCATATAAATATATATTTTTACATCCTTGCCATATTAGATTTTCAAAAATTTTCTTATTTTACTTAGTCATATTTTTACTATATTCTTTATTGCTTCTTTATTTTCTTCCTTACTTAAAATGTCCTTTTAAACAATGATTAAAAATAAACCCAAATATTTTACTTAGTACTTATATTTATGAGCTAATCAATAAGGAATTCATTTTGGTGTAAAGATTAAATTAGCGATCCAAGCTTTATGAAAAGAGCTGTCTACATGTCCAATTACCATTTATTGAGTAATTTATCTCTTTATCAGTAATTTAAAGTATGTCTTTATCATTTGTTAAATAGAAATATCTGTATTTAGGGATTCATATTTTATTTCTACTCTATTTACTAAATTCCTACAGTGTTAATCATAGTTCCTAACAATGCGAATGCATTTACTCATTTGATCTAGCCTACAACAAAAATGAATATTGTTTAATTTTTATACCAATATCATTACTGTATAAAATAAATTCCAAGATTTCTTTGCAATTATTTTTGTCCTTAGAATAAATATCCCATTGTGTTTTAAAGTTACTTAAATTAATTCTTTAATGTGTAGTTATGTTTTGTATTGTATAGAATTCAGTATTTTTACTATTTTAAAGGTTCATTGCAAAATCTTTACCCTCATTTAATATTTATCTTACATTTTAGAATATGTGTTTTTTGAACAAAAACATCATTAACGTATGTTAAATCAAAATTTTCTTCTACCCAATTTTTTTTTAATTTTTTACCCACCCTCTTAGTAAGCATTTTTAATTTTTTCTAATTAATGCTTTCAATGTCTCTTGCATTTTTTTTTGCAGAAGCAAACAAATACATTTAAATGTTTAATTGCTTGATAGTATTCTGCACCTTGCTGTTTTTCACTCCATGTGAGCTGATTATGCTGATATAAATCTTTCTTATTCCTTTTCACTGCTGCACAGAACCCCACTGTGTGGATCTGAACCAAGTGTCTTCCATGCATGGGTATCCAGGTATTTTCCAATATATTGCCATTACAAATTCTGCCACAATAAAAATACTTTTTGTTTCTTTCAAAAATTTCAAAAGATATTTTTGGACTAAGTCCAGAAGTGGGATATCTGGATCCAAGGCTAAATGCATTTGTAGCTTCGTCAGATGGTGTCCATTTTGCATTCCTATAAGCAGTACATGAAAGAACCTCATTCCTCACAGCCTCGCCACCTCAGTTTGGTATGAAATCTTAAACATTCTTATAATCTACTAGGTGAAAAATTTTATCTTGTTGTAGTTTTATTTTGCATTTTTATGTGTGAAATCGTGTTAAAAGGCATTTGTGTGAACTGTCTGTTCATTTTCTTTACTAATTTTCTGTTTTTCCTCATGCTTCTGAAAAAAATTTATACATTAGGATGTTTTGTTTTGTGTTTGACTTCTTACATCTCAGGTTACTATTGAGTAGTCTGATGCTGATTGGAATTAAATAATTGTTTTAGGTGATTTGTTATGCTTTTCTGGAAGTATTATGAATGTGGCAATGTTCTTAGATTCAACTAAAATTTGTCTCCCTGTGTGATTTTCCTTCTCTTTCCTTAAGCACTTTATGAGCCTTTTTAATGGAAACTTAATCTTTCTCTAATTCTGGACAATTTATCACCACATTTCTACCAGTACCTCCTCATCTACATTTGTGATATTTTTCCTTCAAAACTTCTACTCCGATTGTATTTATTCTGTATTATCTTTTTCTTTATCCCCTCCAATTGCCTTCAAAAATGTTCCTCTCTGTCATCTTCCATTTTACTACTTTTTTTCTGCAGAATTCAGTCCACTATTTTCCTCATCTTTTTGTCTTTCACATCAACAACTAGATTTCTTTGTTAATATTTCCTTAAGTCATGGGGCACCTGGGTGGCGTAGTCAGTTGAGTGACCAACTCTTGATTTCAGCTCAGATCAGGATCTCACGGTCCTGAGATTGAGCCCCTGGGCTCGGGCTCCGCACTCAGCAGGGAGTCTCTCTAAGACTCTCTCTCCCTCGGCAACCCCCTGCTCCCCCCTCCCCCCATGCGTGTGATTTCTTTCTCTCTCTAAAATAAATAAATAGGGCGCCTGGGTGGCTCAGTTGGTTGAGCGACTGCCTTCGGCTCAGGTCATGATCCTGGAGTCCCGGGATCGAGTCCCACATCGGGCTCCCTGCTAGGCAGGGAGTCTGCTTCTCCCTCTGACCCTCTTCCCTCTCGTGCTCTCTCTCTCAGAAAATAAATAAAATCTTAAAAAAAAAACCTGTTAAATAAATAAATAAATAAATAAAATCTTAAAAAAATATTTTCTTAAGTTACCTTTATGCCTTCTAGTTCATTCTCATTTTGCTAATATTTTTAGTTATTTTCCAAATATATTTTTCCTGCTTATTTTAAATTTCTGGGGCACACATTTTTATAATTCTGCTTTCAATGGTACACTTTGTTCTGGTTCATTTTCTATCTTTTGAGCAGTTGTCCTTTTCAGGCAGGGGTCTGCTTATAGTCCATAAGCTTTTGCTCTCCTAGGCATGGCATGTATTTTTTCTAAGAATGTATCGGGGAAGATTTAATGCTAGGGCTACCATTTATGTTGAGCTTCAAGGTAAAGGTGTGTTTAAGAAGAAACATGGAAAGGAGACCCCCAAAACAATTTTCCAGGCACAGAGATAATTGCTAATCTCTCTGTTTGGAGCCATCTTATTTACTTCTTCTGGTCCCGAGGTTCACCTTGAAACTCTACGGGAGAAGAACTGTCCCTGAAAGGCTAGAGACATCCCTCTTCAAGAACATTTCCTCCCTGGTTTTCTTCAACTCCTGGCCCTCACTTGGGCTGTACATACCCCCATTGTGAAACATGAGCACCGTGGCCCGAACTTTGCCATGCATCTCTTCCACACTGAGAAAGGCAAAGCAGAAGGCTAAAAGCTTTCTCTTACATGTCTTCGCATCACTTCCTAGAACACAGGCTGCCCACACAGCAACCATCCACCCCCACACTCACCACAAGGCAATAGGACCTTAAGTACCAATGCAACGTCCTCTTTCTGTCTCCTTTTGGAATTCACATTTTCCTCTTGTTTTGTCTTTTCTTTAGGTTGACTTTGGAGTAAAAAGCCTGTAGCTCATGCTGGGTTATCTTTTTAAAGCAATAGAAGCCACTGCTTCCTTATATTTTTCTTCCTGGCTAGTTGTTTTTATTTCTGAATGCGACCTAGATTGTCCCCTTTCTTTAAAGTCTTAAAATTATTTCAAAACCTCACCTGCTGTACCTCACACCCCACCCCCAAATGTTAGACCCTGAAATAGTGATTATCTACAGCAGTGGTATTCAAACCTAAGGGATCACTTATATACCCAGGAAAGTTTTAAGTGCAGACCTTCAGATATTAATCCCAGATGTATTTCAATCAGAATGTCGTGGGCTATGTTTCAAAAACCTGTATACTTAAAACTCCCTAGGTGCTTCTGAATGATCAGCTCCTCTTGGTCACCACTTATGTAAACCATACAATTGAGCAGTTAATTTATCACTCTGGTTCATGCAAACATATCTTTTCTTTTTATTATAAACTAAATTATTACCAATCTGAGAGAAAGGACTGATTGTAAGACACAGAAATACACATAGAAACATACAATCACACACACACACACACACACACACACAACACGATTAATATTCCACTTAGGTGCTAAAAATATTAATATCATAGATCAAGTCCAATGCACTGTTACCTGCTGTTTCCATTTTTTCAACCCTGAACATTCAGTTCTGAGTTTTGCTGAGAAATCACTATAGTCTGAAGTCCATACTCTTTAATTCTTCCATTTAGCCCACAAATATTTAGCACTTACTATATGCCAGACATTATTTTAGTTGCTAGGATATGGTAGTGAACAATATAAAGCATTACTCTCATAGCACACAGTGTATGGGAAGGGAAATATGCAATAAACTAACAAATTAAATTAAACTATATTGGGTAGTAGTAAGAGCTATAAAGAAAACAAAATAATTATTATTAGAGAGTATGGGGTCTATTTTACCCAGGGCTGTTAAGGGAAGATTTTGTAAGGAGATGGCATTTTATAAAGAACCTAAAGAAATGAGAGCTGCATGGGGCAGGGAAGAGCAGGGACTGTGAACAGTCCTACAACTTCTTTCTGTTCAAGGAATAGCAGGGAGACCAGCATGGCTTGCAAGAGTGGGGATCAGGAAAAATGTTAGAGGATGCATTTGCAGATCACATTAATTCCCAACTCCTTTCACATAATGACCCACATGAGATCGTGGCACACTAGAATAACAGGATGGGTTGCCTATAGTCCAGCGAGCCCAGGATCCATACTGATTTCCGAGAACTAGGAGGGTAGGGTCAGTATCTGAAGATTTGTGACATGAATTCCTGACACAGGGTTGGGAAGCTCTGTTCTAGGCCCTTGAGCTTTGGAAGTGTCCAGGAACTTGTTCTGATGAGGAGGGGAAATACTGGATAGCTTTGTGTTTACAACATTAATTGAAAATTTCTCACCAAGGTTACCAAGAATCTCATGGTGCCAGAGCATGTAATTCTTTGTATTCTCTCTTTCCTACCTTCTCCACATTTCATCCTACTGTTGACCAACTTCTGTTTTTTAAAGCTTTCTTCTCCTGTGGAACTATCTTCTTCTTTTTTTTTTTTTAAGATTTTATTTATCTATTCAGTAGAGACAGAGAGAGAGGCAGAGGGAAAAGCAGGCTCCCAAGGAGCAGGGAGTCCGATGCAGGACTCGATCCCAGGACCCTGGGATCATGACCTGAGCCGAAGGTAGACGCCCAACCATCTGAGCCACCCAGGCGCCCTTGTGGACCTATCTTCTTGTTCCTCCTCTGGATGCCCATGACTTTTTGACCACTGTTTGTTATGATTTTTTTTTGTTTTTTGCTACCCGTCTTGTTGTTACTCCACAGGGTTCTGTCTTTAGAATTCTATTCTCAAACCACAATCTCCCTGAGACACCATATCCAGATATATGACTTCAAATACACAGACACACTGAGGAGTGGCCCACTTTTATCTCTAGGTCATATCTCTCCCCTGAGTTTAAAACAAATTCTGCACAGAAATTGTATTTAAAAATAAAATATTCACCTTAAGATCTTTAGGTTCAGGCTAAAATTACAATCCTTTGCAGCAAGGGAAGAACTTCTCTTTGTATGTTTCTGTCTTTAAACTTGAACCTTGACTAAGGATGTTTCCATGCCACAAACATCTATGACTAGCCCCGCTCTCATAATCCTTCATACGAATCAATGATTGTGGCATCTTGTCTCTTTAATCTCTAAAATATTCCCCATAAATATTCTCTCCTCTGTACCTCCGCTAGTGCAGCCATGTTGAAGTCCTCATGATTCTTTCTATAAAACTGTTTCAAAACAATGGATTCAAAAAGACGAACATTAAGGGTCTTAAACTTCGGATGTGGAAGGAGACATGGTGAGGGGAGGAGAAAGAGGAAGGAGTGAGACACACCATCTCTCCCTCCATTGCATTCAGGGGCTGACATGAAACAGGATTCGGAGTTTGTTTTTCTTTGAATGTTCGGTCTTAGATACCTGCCACTGTGTAAATGTTTTTCACTGAACATCTTCTTAGGCTATGACAATACGTTTTTCATACAGTATGGACCCTGACAGTAAACTGGCTACTTACACTGGCTCTAAGCAGAAACACAAACAAACACACAAATAAAACCCTTCTCTTTACCAGCAGAGGAGGACAACTTGGCTATTGTTCACTTAACTAGTTACAAACCTAAAAAAAAAAAAAAGGTAAACTGAGGGAAGCTCAAAATTGTCAAAAAGTTGAGTTTATTCAGGAATAGCAGAGGAATTGCGGGTGGGGACACACAGAGCATAGCAAGCTACAGGTGAGTCTGTTGAGGGTTTGGAGCAAGCTGTATTTGTGCACAGGGAGTATAAAGAGGTGAGAGTTCAGCTGGAGTCTGTCAAAATCAAAACCAAATGGAGACCAACTTTGAACATTCCCCATGCAGACAAAAGCAGTCTAGTTGTAC
This sequence comes from Callorhinus ursinus, assembly GCF_003265705.2. Classification (NCBI taxonomy): domain Eukaryota; kingdom Metazoa; phylum Chordata; class Mammalia; order Carnivora; family Otariidae; genus Callorhinus; species Callorhinus ursinus. The sequence continues at coordinate 10,342,280 of NW_027397079.1, read as the reverse complement.
AAATAAAGCTTAATTCAGCCTAGTTTGTGAAATCAACCTGTCCTCGGTCATTTCTTATTCTTATCTCTGGAAACCATAAGCAAAAATTCCCCCTGGTTTATATGAGGTAACTCCAGACTAACTCTCTATCATTTAAGAAAACTAACATTGTCAAATTTCTGTAAATCAGGCATTGGTGGGAAATCAGTCTCTCAGTCCTTAAGTTTTGTTTTCTTAAGGACACATGTATAAGATTTTCCATCTTATATCCTTCAGTTCTTTGTTACTGAAATTCTCTCAATATTTAACCAATGTTTTTTAAGCATATCATAGTGCCAGACATCTCACAGGCTCTAGAAATATGGTAGTGAATAACATAGATAAAATCCCAAGTATCAGAAGCTTTTATTTTGTATTTATAGACAGATAATTTGTTGGTTTTTAATGTGTCCTATTTCTAACTATGTTTTTCTGGAGAATATTGACTATATATTATTTGTACTTTAGGTTGTAAATTTAGAATCAAATCCTTGTTGTGTAAATGACTCCAGTGTAACCTGCATATGACACTTTCTGCCCTAGCTTCTAATTGGCTTCCCTCTCAATCCATCAATGCTTCAAATGAATGTCAAAGATCTAGCTTTAACAAATCATATATTGCCTCCCTCATTTCTCTGGGACTCCTCACTTATTCTGAAAATAAATTTCAGACTCCTTATTGCTTGTAGCCATAAGTTTGCAGCCTTATTTCTTGCTCACCTCCCCTTTTCAGTTCCAGGTCTAGAATTACTGATGTGTGGGTAGCCCCCTGACTTCACAGTGATCTCTCAGGATTTGGTACTTTCACATTCCGTCTGCTTGCCCGAGGTATTCTGCACTGAGAGTCTTCCTGACAAAATACTACCCAGGTTTTCACTCAAATAGTTTCTTCTCTTCTCTGTCACCTATTTTCATCCCCACTCTGTGTGTGTGTGTGTGTGTGTGTGTGTGTGTGTGTGTGTGTGTGTGTATGTTCTCAGACTACTTAGTACATTCCTCCAGTAAAACCTGTAGTTTTACATTATAATCTTTGGCATGTATTCTCCTCTGTACGTTATTAGTTTTGGGTTTTTTTAAAACTTTATTTTTTTTAGAGCAGCTGTAAGTTTACAGCAAAATTGAAGAGAAGGTACAGAGATTTCTCATATACTCCCTGACCCCACCTGTGGGTAGCCTCCCGCATTATCAATATCCCCTATCAGAATTGGACATTTGTTACAATTAATGAAGCTACATTGACACATTATCACCCAGACTCCATTCAGTTACATGACAGTTCACTATGGGGGTTCTACTTTCTATGGGTTTGGACAAATATGTAATGACATTTACCCACCATTAGAATATCATACAAAGTATTTTCACTGCTCTAAACATCCTCTGTGCTCTCCATATTCATCCCTCTTCCTTTAACCCGTGGCAACCACTGGTGTTCTCCTGTCTCTATAGTTTCGTATTGTTTTAGTTTGAGTACAAATACCTGTCTTTTCATATTCTTGTATTTCCTTCATCAAGCTCAACCCTTGGCATATAATAAGAGATGTATGCATTCCACAAGTGAATAAATGCTGGAATCTAAAATATATATTGAGGGACACCTGCGTGGCTCAGTCATTAAGCGTCTGCCTTTGGCGCAGGTCATGATCCCGGGGTCTTGGGATCGAGTCCCGCATCGGGCTCCCAGCTCCGCGGGAAGCCTGCTTCTCCCTCTGCCTCTGTTGCTCCCCCTGCTTGTGCTCTCTCTCTCTCTCTGACAAATAAATAAATAAGAATCTTTTTAAAAAATACATTTTGGTATATCCATAGATATTGACATTAATGAAAAAAAGGACAATTTCAATGTTCATAAGTGAAGGAATGCAAAAATCCTCTGCTTACTTTCATGACTGGTAAAACAACTCATAAGAAAGCAGATACAAGAAAATAATATATTTTTAAATGAATCATGAAGGGAGAAGAGTAGAAATAGAATACAGAGAGAGGGAAGACCGGAGAAAATAGGAAAGACAGAGAAAAAAGGAACACAGGCAGAGAGAAAATAGATTACTTTGGTCAAGAGTAAAACTTAACCATGCCACACTAACTTACCCAGCAGAGTATGATTTTCCCTTCTAAAAAGCTTTGTGAATGGATAGATTTTCATTGTAATAGATTCATTTTATGGGCATGGTGGATCATAAAGATACAGAATATATTCATTTCTTCATGAGGGCATTGACTTTTTTATTCTGTATTCAAATCATCTATTTTTGATATTATGTAGAAGAATTATGCAAAATTTTGCCCAATATATCTGATAATTTTGATATAGGCAATAATAATTGATGTTTTATAAGGGATTAAGTAGTCTAAAAAACAGTGTATAGTACACTAATGTATATAACTGCTCTGTACCTTAACCCTAATAAGATTGTTAAGGACACAATATTAACTCCATTTTACAGACAAAGAAATGGGCACAGAAAATGCTGATTTGCATGAGGTTGATCAGCAGACGCGCCACACGTAGTTCAGATCATCTCTTTCCAGGGTCAGTATATTTCAATTCCATGGCATCAGCCCTTGCCATAAAATCATCTCATTCAAACATCTCCGCACATAGATTCAAATAAACTTGTCATATACGTAAATCATTTCTTTTTTTATTTTAATTCAATTAGCCAGCATATAGTACATTATTAGTTTCAGATGTACTGTTCAATGATTCATCAGTTGCATATAACACACAGCACTCATCACATCATGTGCCCTCCTTAATGCCCATCACCCAGTTACCCCATTCCCCCCTCCAACTCCCCTCCAGCAACCCTCAGTTTGTTTCCCATAGTTAAGAGACTCTCATGGTTTTTCTCTCTCTCTGATGACTTCCCATTCTGTTTTCCCTCACTTCCCCTATGGTCCTCTGCCCTGTTTCTTATATTCCACATACAAGTGAAGCCATATATGATAATTATCTTTCTCTGATTGATGTAAGTCATTTCTTATTCAGAATTTCCTAATACTTGTAACTGAGAGTGGATTCTCAAGAAGGCATTACATGAATTTGTTGTGTAAAAGCTAACTCTCTAAATTTAGATTGTATATGATACTACATTTAATAAATAATTAAACATCTCCAAGCAGGTTGTATTTGAGATCAAAGTATAAATTATCTCTGTGTGAAAAAACATTTAAAAGCAATGAAAAATTTGAAACTATTATGGAAACCATCACTTATTTTTTATATTTATAATTTCTTTACATATTGTTTATTTTTAAGTGCTAATTTGCTAGAAACAATTTTATGAAAGAGAGGAAAGGTATTCTGAAATAATACTTTCACAAACTTTTGCCATTAATACAGAAATTAAATAGAGTAATTTGAAGTTTTCTAAGGTTCTAAATTTTAACACATACATATTAGCTCAAATGGAAACATGAAGTAAACACTTGCTTAAAATTGGCTAACTGCACTGACTTTGTAAGGAACATTTAGGGAAATACTTGTATTATTTTCCGTTGTTTAGTAGCAGCATGAGGCCAGTGCACTTAGAGTTGGTAATTAGATAGAAGGTTCAAAAACATATTACCCAAATATCACATTTTCCATTTTAATTAAATTATACTTCCAGACACGGCAGGTATAGCTACCAAAATTAAGTTAAATTGTCCTATATATGCAATTTTGTTATTATCTTTACTTTAATCTTTCATGATAAAAGATAATTTTGTCTACAATCGTATATTTATACATATATGAATATATTTTCTTTTCTTTTTTCTTCCCCTCTGCAAGCAAAATGTTCCCGAACAAGAGCAAAGTAGAAGCTGCTAAAATTAACGGCAGGATTTAAACTCAAACCTCTCTTTTAGTGTTTCCCAGAATATGGTGCTGGGAACATTTGCATGGAAATCATGTGGGGATTTGTTATAATTTCAGACTTCTTGACCTTATCACAAATTTGAATCCTAATCTCTGGGTATGGAATCCAAGTATTCATATTTTTAACAAAATCGTAGGTAAAACTCTATAACCAACCATATAACATGCCAATTTAATATCACATGAGTCATCTCCAATACTCTCTATCTCACTTAGAGAAGGTAAGCTAGTTATAAAAGTAGCTGGAGAGTTGCAGAGATAAATAGTAATAAACTGATACTCTTTTACTTAGCATGGCAAGACAGGGAAGCCTGGAAATTTGTTTCATTTATGCAACACTTATGTTAAAATGGCATAAATATGGGGCATCTGGGTGGCTCAGTTGTTAAACGTCTGCCTTCGGCTCAGGTCATGATCCTGGGGTCCTGGGATCGAGCCCCACATCGGGCTCCCCACTCAGCGGGAAGCCTGCTTCTCCCTCTCCCACTCCCCCTGCTTGTGTTCCTGCTCTCACTCTCTCTCTCTGTCAAATAAATAAAATCTTTAAAATAAATAAATAAATAAATAAATAAAATGGCATAAATAAGTAATGCTTATGTGAAAAGGACATTGTTAGGAGAATACAGACCACTAAAAAGGGTGGGTTTAGTGAAAATAAAATAGAACTTTAGTGAAGTGGTTTCCTTACCCACTCTGAGCCCATTTCTTCATCATTGAGAGAGTAATAGGTTGGTGTCTGCTTCACAGAGCTGTTGAGAAGGGAGATGATCTGACTGGGAGTGCCTGATATATAGGATATATCCTCTCTCTTTCACTTGCTCAATATAAGTCTATGTGTTCTAAAATTTTGTGTATGTACATGCATCTATATTAACACTTTGCAGTAGAAGTAAAACCATAGTGACCAAACTTTTTCTGTGAGTAAGAGGTAACAGTGTTTGTAGGTTGGTCTATTAAAGAAATCTATTTTTTCCTTAATAAAATGTAATATTTAACAATGAGCATTATTCTATTATTCCCTTCATTATGTTTTATACCCATTTGTCTTAAATTTCAGAAAAGAAATTACTCCCATGCACAGCTTATCTGATTTTGCTATTGAGCCTTTGAAATATTACAACTTTTGATAAAAGTTTATTTTGGCTTATTTCACTGACTTTTTTTTTAACTTCACTGACATTTTAAGCTTATTCATCACTAATGTGTTTTGTCATGTTGTATCCCTTAATATGTTTTTTCTTCCCTCCAACAAGATATTTCACAATTAAAATGAGACAAAGAACATCGTTATGACACACACAAAAATATATCTCAGTCAATTTAAATTGGAAATTGTGTGTGTGTGTGTGTGTGTGTGTGTGTGTGTGTGTGTGTGTGTGTTTGGTGTCATTGTTGCCTTCTGGCAGCAGATAAGAGGGATAGTGTGTGAAGAAGAACCTACTCATCTAGCCTCATCACTTTTATTTTCCTTCTTTTCTCTTTCTGGACTGAGACCATTGACAAATGCATGTACCCCCCCGAATAGTCATTTGTTGCTTTTCCCCATCTGTCAGATACGGGCCATATGATGCCAGATTACACAGGTAATATCAGGTGGTGGGAAGAACAGAACCACCTTCACTGAATCTGGCACATAAAATGAATAGTTTTACAGAAATTAAGTCTTGGATGACACAGGGAAGCCGAAAGTTGACATTAAATGTTGGGAGTTTTTCAACTCTCATTCCTTTTCTGGTTGCTGTATTCTCATCACGTAAACCTTATGAGTGTCAGACCTACAGAGTTCATTACCCGAGTGGAGTAGAAATCAAAGGAGTTGAGTTAGAGCTACCCCAGTTTGCTTTTTATTGGATATTGAATCAAACAGGCTTATTTGGTTAGAGAGAGAGGGAGCATTGTTTGACCTCCTTAAATCTAACCTTCAGAAATTTGGGGGACCTTTTCCCAAAGCCCCACTTCCTCTACATAACTTTGTAACTAGTGACTGTTGTCCTATCATTGCTGTTTTCATGCTGCTTCAGAAGAAACCACTAAAAAGAAAAGCCACTTCAGAGCCTTCCTCTTAGTAAAAGATTATCATGAAACTGAGCGTTGGGGGAAGACAGACTGTTTGTGAGCTTCAGAAAAAGGACAGGGAAAGATGGATAAACTCATCTGTTAAAATACATTTTTCATTCTCTTTACATTGTCCTTATAGAATAATACTATAGGAACATTTCCACATCTCAGTATTTTTTCTTTATTTTTAACTATAACTATGTCTATTTTGTCTATCTTAGAGAATGGGGTAAATTTTACCAGTTAGAAATATCCTATTTTTATTTGAAAGGAAACAAACACATTTTTTTTAAAGATTTTATTTATTTATTTTGACAGAGAGAAAGAGACAGCGAAACAGCGAGAGAGGGAATATAAGCAGGGGGAGTGGGAGAGGGAGAAGCAGGCTTCCCGCCGAGCAGGGAGCCCGATGCGGGGCTCGATCCCAGGACCCTGGGATCATGACCTGAGCCGAAGGCAGACGCTTAACGACTGAGCCACCCAGGTGCCCCAACAAACACATTTTTTAAAGCAGTTATATTTGTAGCGTTGGACTAACCACTGAACAAAATTAAAATGCTGTCATTTCTGGGAGCACCTGGGTGGCTCAGTCAATTAAGCATTCAACTCTCGATTTCAGCTCAGAAATCGTCTAGATTTCTGGTCTAGAAATCCAGCCCCTGGGCTCCACACTCAGCAGAAAAACTGGGTGAGATTCTCTCTCTCCCTCCCACTCTGCCCCTTCCCCCGCTCTCTCTCTCTCCCCCATTTCACTAAAAAATAAATAAATAAATAAATAAATAAATAAATAATGCTATCATTTCTTGTTATGATGTAAAGAGCATGTTGAAATATGAAAGAGTGTTGATATATGATCATTGGCTGGGTATGGGTACGTATGTAATGTCAAAAGGGAAATTTTAGACCAGAAACATTTTTCTTTGGAAACAAATATTATTTTATAGTTATGTTGTATGTATGTAAAAATAAAAGTACATGACTATGTTACACTATGTTTATGTAACATGTCAGATTGGAATTGGCATATCCATGTTCAAGTACAGTTCAATTATAAACATAGAAGCATGGCATTTGAGGGATCCAATAAATCATGCTACTCTGTTCCATGTTCTAGTATAGATTGGACTTAGAGATGGACACAAGAGGCAGATGTGAATTAATGCTTGTTTTATTGATGACTACAGCCTAGACTTCTTCACTTACTTTATCACAGTACTTTTAATTTCACTTATCCACCCCCATGGGCACAGGCCATGAAAAACTATGTGCGGCCCACCCGTGAGGAGGCTGTCCACATTTACTGGCTGCAGAGAGGAGGATGCTGTCTTTGGGTAGAAGATCCTCCTAGAGGGAAAGGATGGGGCTTAATCAAACATGCTAGATAATTCTGCCAAACCCACCAACCCTAAGTATCACTGCCTTCACCAAGGGGGAAGGATTAGGAGGCTAAGGCAAGAGATCAAGACGGTTATACTAGGGGACCTCCCTATCACTATTATTATTATTATTTTATTATAATTATTGTACATAATTAATTGCTATAATTATCTTATATTCCCATTGTACACAAGCAACACATAACTACATGAAAAGATGTTCCCAACCAAGAACACTTTTCCCTTTCCACTAAATCCTGTTCCACTTAAGCCCATGTTCAACAGCTTTTGCCTAAAAAATTCAACCTTATTTTCTCTTCCCAACCGTAGCAACCAATTCCTTCATCAAACACTTTTCATTAAACCAAAATACTCTTGCGATTCCTTCACTGCCACTCGTGTCTGCTCCCTCTCAAACTCTGCTTGCATGTGCTTTATTCCTCTTCCTTGTTGTCTTGCACTTTCTTTGTCTACATTTCATTAGCCTCCACTCCCTAAGGAGAAAGACTGAATCCTCTGTGTCTTTTGTTCTTTCTAATCACGCCGAGTACAACCATGGGTATTTAATACTTCTTAAGTTAATGTTAAATAAAGAAATGTCTCCTAGTGGATTATCTGTGGCACATAAGTAATTTTTAAGAGAGGATGGGTCTGTCTCTCCACTGTTATTCCTCAGAGATTAAGTAATTGTCCTGTAGGAATAATCATGTAATATCTTTTTATTAGTGGTGGTGAGTCACTTGGCCTCTACGAAGAGGTTCAGATCGATTTTCAGCTTAGTCATTTTAGTCAATACCACGAACCTTATGAAGAGCACTGCTCAATGTTAGCAAGGGTAAACAAAATCCAGCATGTGTTCAACAGTCTGTCAGGGACGAGCAGAACTAAATCAAACTCGCAAATTATGCAGAAACATGCTCTTTGTAAAGGAGTGTGATTTTATGTGTGGGCATGAGTGTCTGTATGTGTATATCCAAACAAATTTTTATAAGCTTTTCACTGTGTAGTGAATTGTTATGAAACTCTAACAGGGCTCAGCAAAAATATTTATTGAAATTTCAGAAAAGTACATTTAAAAATGCCTTGTAAAGAGGTTACCCTGGGAGAAAATTATAAGCAAATCAAATCATAATAATTTATTATATATTGGCCTTAGAAAGGTAATATTTGTGATAGGTGAATAGAGAATTTATTATTTTTCCAATGTTGAACCATATTTTAAGAAATGTAATTACTCTATACATAAAAATTCAGAATACAATCACCACCGAAGGGAAAAAAGAAGAAATGTACTTACCCTACACTATAACAAGTGTACCAAGGCTTTAAATGAATATATATTTATAAAATTGTCTCTGACAATTCATACGATCTGATTATGTGGCAGGATGCTCTGACAAAGGATTTGATTACATGGTGCATTGAGCTGTGGCTAGGAAATAATAACCTTCCCTGTTCGTGCTTCTCCTTGTTATTGTTGGAAAAGAGGCAGAATGGGGAGAATTCGTTTGTATCATAAACAAATCAATTACTGATGCAAGACCTAAGATGGTATGACATTTATGTTATGCCACTGGATTTTATGAATGGGTAATAAATTGTTCTAAAGTGGATGCTAATTTTGATTAGGTCGACTATGCTTATGGTAACTGGTCCATGTCACAGATCTCCACCATCTGTGCTGAATGATTAGATAGGCTTGTAAAGACATGTCTCAGGTAGAGAAGCAAATATCATTAATCATACTTTTGCATGGCAAGAATTGCATAAGACTCTGCATTCAAGTCCTGTACCAGAGTTAAGTAAGTGATAATTTAATTATTATGGGAAGAGCTCGAATTTGAGGGAGGGGAATTTCAGGAAATGGTAAAATATTAAGCTAAAAAATCAATAATTATTGTAACATAATTTTTAAAGGATCTATTATTTTTATATATTGCATTTCCTGTTAAGCAAATAGTTCTGTGCTTATCACAAAAATAAATAGTATGGCAAACCCCACTGAACTGTTACAAGTTTTATATAATAAATAAGTGTGTGTGTATATGTGTATCTGTATTTGTGTGAAATGCTAAAAGGTAAAGATTATGTATATATACAAATTATATAGAATCATGTATAAATTATTTATATATATATAAAATTATATAAATACACACATTTTATATATATTTATATAAATGTTCCAAAATAGACACATATTTATATATATATTTTGTAAACATATATTTTATATATTTTTTCAGAGAATCAAAAATGTTGTTGTAGCAAGCAGTGCATCTTAGAAATATGAAGTATTCACAACGGGAAAGATAGTATTAGTAAATGTGAATTATGCATGCAAAGCTGTTAAGATTGTATATTAAGACAAATTGAGTAAAGTTTAATTTATTTGGTTTTATGTAATTTATTTTTCCACTAGAAACTTATGAAGTGTTAGGTGTCTTGTTTACATATGGCACCATGTCACACACACAAGAAGTTGTTCCATAAATATTATTTAATTTTAACTGAAATATATAAAGAAATCCATGTCCCCTGACCTAGATAAAACTAATCATTTATGTCACTTTAAGTAGTGAGGATCGACATAACTTCTAACACTGTCATTACTGTGGTGTATACTGCTCTTGTTGCAGAGACAGATTGTGGTAGGAATGTTAGGTAAGCCATCTGACCCCATCTCATTTCAGTCTATCATCTGGAACTTCAGGGAAGACATAAACTATGTTTCCCCCGTCACCTAGCAGCTCAGATTCTTGTTGTACTGGCTGAATCATGGTTCCCATCTGGCAGCTGCAGCCTCGTTCTGGAGCCAAGAGATCTGGAGCACATTTCCTGGTTTCCATAATGAAGCCTAGTTATTATGTTCCTGAAGCCAGGATTTAAGAAAGTTATTGTTTATCCTTAGAGTGTAGATACAATGGCGGACTCATGTATCCAGCTGTTGACTCAATGACTTTCTCATTACAGCAGAGGTAGTGGTTCTCTTGATGGGCAAATCCGATAGTGGTGCCCAAAAAGGAATTTCATCCAAGCCAGAATTAGAGCCTGCCCCTCTAGCCTTCTCAGCAATTTTGTAAGCATTTAAATTCTCATATTTAATCAGTTAATGCCTGAAATAGCTAAAATTATTTATCTATGCAACAAACCTTAATTGTTATACAGATTATGTTTCCTAATAAAACCCCATGTGATTTCCTGTACCTTGATTTTATTACATATTATGTTTCTTACTTTGAGTAGACTGGGATTTTGAAAGAGTAATTAAAAATTTAAATGCTAGGGTGCTTATTTGAGTTGTTTTTAATAATTACAATAGTGATATATTTTATATTTCAACTAATACCTGTTTATTCTGTGTGGGTCACCTGACAAGATACTGGAGTGGATCCTGGAGATTTAACAGTAAATTACACAGAGTTCCCACTCTCTAAAATATCACTGTATATTAGGAGGAAAAGATAAATAAAGACATAAGTTAATATACAGTTCAATAATGCCACAGTGAAAATCACACGAGGTAAAAAGAAAAAGGTTTGTTTGTTTGTTTGTTTGTTTTATGTAACAGTCAGGAATAGCTGTACAACGGAGACCCACAAAAAGAAAAAGAAAGAAGGGTTCTAGCAGGATTCCTGGCGTATGAATCAGTAAGCTGTTTGCCTGCTTGTTGCTAGACCCAGACCACGAAGGGATGAGAGGCCAAGTAGAGACTCAGTCGACAGGCAGAGTCCATCGTGAATAACACCGTGTGCATCGATAGCTGTCTTGAGCATGACCAGGGAGGAAGGGAAAAACATTGGCATGATTTAAACTAAGAAAACACACGTGACCATATGTTAATTTGAATAATAATTTTTTCAGCATTTGTGAGGAGGAGAGGTCAAGGACAGGAAATAGCAACTATGTCATTGTAGAAATAGCGGAGGCCAGAAGTGAGTGATGTTTGAAGGTAATTTCCGTCTCCCTGTTGACTGGTATAGCAGCTCAAAGAAGAAAACTGTGTCTCAGATGGCGATCAAGCGCTGGCCTGAGCAAATGGATGTATCGTTGGCAACACTGATTAAGATTAAAACACAGATGAAGAAAATAGAGATGAAAAGTAGATTGGGACTGAAACATGAACATGATATTAAATTCAGTTTGGGGAGATGTCAGTCTAAATTAACGTTCCCGTGGATTTTCATGGTATGCCATTAGATAATGGGTTTTGAAAGCTGGAAGCTGGAAACACAAATGTGTGTCATGGCGTATTCACCACTGGACAGACGGGCCCTGCCGGTGATAATCTCTCTCAGTTCCTCTTATATAATAACTTCCACTAACCAACATTCCAACTGATGGTTCCATTTTTTATAGGTTAGTATCTTCAATCAGGGTATTGTCAAGTTGTGCCTATCAATGATATTTTTTTCCATTTTCAGTGTCATTTTACATATCTACCATGTGGATAACTTTTTTGTTGATCTTTCTGTTGACCTTATACTTCTTATACTTTCTATGTGGTTCACTAGGATGTGGCTAGATGGTACTTACAAACTGATTCTCTTATTTTGTGTAAACTCAAAATTCTATTCTGGAATAGCATTCTTTTCTCTTTTACGCAAATAGAAGAATTGTTTAAATAAACCTAAAGTGCCGGCGTTATCAATGGTTTCTCAAAAAATATGTTATATATTTATTTTCCAAACACGATTACATTTTGGAGATATAAAGCAATGCATTCATTCTATATGTGTGTATGTGTCACTCATAGGTATCTAAAACTTTTCAAACAGTTCTGTATTCTAACATATTCACACATGCAAGTTAATCCGCACAAGTGCACACACACATTGGTCAGCTGTATGTGGAGAGGCAGATGAACTGTGAGAGACAATGGCCCCCTGGAAATAAACAGAGGGTTTCAACTTCATTGAAAATTTGGCCAGATTGCTGACTGTTCAATAAATGGAATTTGAGAAGGCTAAGGAAAGAGAACTATCATATTTTCTCGAAGTAGTAGAAAAAGCTTTTTACACTTTAAAATATTCAAAATTTTTGAGACAGAAATACCACTTCACAAGATTTATTATATGGAAACTATTGTAGGTTAAAAAAAAATCTCCATATTATGTGATTTTGTATCACTATATTATGAAAATTAGAAGCTACATCTAGGTTCATCAAAGGGAAATGGTTAAAAGACGTAAACATTCCTACAATAGAATATTACACAGTTTTTAAAAATAAGATTATAGAAGAATAGTTAGTAATTCACAGTGTGCTTATGATATGAATTACATGATATAATAAAAAATAAGTATTATAGAAAATCAGTTTTATAATTAACTTTTAAAATTCTTGCTAATGAAGTTGTAAGGTAATTTTTACTTCTACTTCCATACATTTTAAAACTAAAAATAAAATGATGTTATAAAAACAAAGTGAAATTCTGGAAATTGTCCTTGAATTCACTAACTTTTGAACAAGTTGCATGTCTTTCATTATATGTTATTATAATGAAAACCAAGAAATAGATAATACTGGCAACATTCCCTTGCCTCACCTTTTACTTGATATATCAAATAAAAATATATAACCAAAAAGCCTTTTTATATGGAACACATTGTTATTAGTTGGCAGAACTAGAAGCTTTATTGATTATATTGATTGACATATAATTATTGATTATATAGTATTATTTATATATTGCTGCTATGGAGAACCATATCATATAAAGCATATCTCTAAGTCCTTTATATAAATTCTTCATACAAAAAGAGTAGCTATGAGCTAAGAATTTCATGTTGGTGGGAAGACATCAGTGTCCATATGCATAAATTGAGGACATTAATGTTAGTGCTCAGAAGTATATAAGTACTTCTTAGAGGTAATCTCTGAAAGTTGTGTAATATTTGATCCTATATGTTTTGCCTTAGAAAACAATCTGATTCATAACAAAACATAGAAGAATCTTATCATAAATTAAGTATCAGCAAAAGGCCAACCATTTTTTTCCAAGTAATTTACTTATCAAATTAGAAAATAAAGAAAAAAAACAAGTTTTAAGATAATAGAGGAAGTATAGCTGTATTTATATAATAATTATTATATTTATCATATATCAAGTCATGTGTATGTGTGAGTATGTGTACCATCTAAGATTTTAACCATTAAGACAAAAACTGGGCATTTTGAAATAAAATATATTGGGTTTTATGTACAAAAAAATGTATGGGACACAACAATAATATAAGGCCTAAGGCAGGTTAATTGGGAAGGGTTTAAGAATCAGCTGGAACACTGTTCTTTTCTCAGGAGGGATCTGTTAATGAGCTTGCTCTAATATGATCTTATGTTTCCCTGGTAGGATATACTATCACTTAATAACCAATTGAGAATACTGGTACTAAGACATTGTAGATGAGCCCAGATGAGGGTTTTTTCCCCTTTGCTGTGCCTCTGTATTAATTTCTTAAGCTCAGTTGTTTTTTCTGTAACTTGTCTTTGGTCTCTTACATGCCATTGTTCCTAACTTTAAATAGGAATCATGTTAACACTTAAAAATTAACTTCTCGGATAGTATATAGTGTAAGAAACCAAAGGAAGTCACACATATTACAATAAAATTTAATATTATATCAGTCAACTTTTGTGATTCCTTTTACATATAAAACAATGGCTCTTTCTTCCCATTCCTAAACAAAAAGAAAAAAGATGAAGTAATTGTTCAGAGATATTACTTCTACATATTTTTGGTTATATGGAAAATTAAACTTACTAGTCTGATCATTTTTTGACACTTATTATTAAGAGAAGGAGCAATCTATATAGTGATTACATAGCAAGACATATGATATATTTTCATACTACATGACTACCATTCTCACTGAGAAGAATACTCAGCAAATGTGTAAACCTTTCAGCTTTGATTTCTACCGTGTGACAATTATTCAGTAGAAATTATTTTAGGAAGAAATAATAATTATTTGAAAGGAAATGTTTTATAAAAACATATCTTAAAATTACAAATATTTAAAAATTTGCCAAAAATTAATTACATGTTTTTCAGCTAAAATTCACACGGGAAGTGATTATTTTTAGTATATTTATAAATAACAAAATCAAAAATTAAATAACAACCCTAAATGTTATAGAAATGAATTATTATTATTATTATTTCTAAAGAGCACTCACAAGCAGGGGGAACAGAAGAGAAACGGAGCAGAGCAGGGAGCCCGACATGGGACTCAATCCCAGGACCCTGGGATCATGACCTGAGTCAAAGGCAGACACTTAAATGACTGAGCAACCCAGGCACCTGAGAAATGAATTATTATTGAAGGCAAAGTATATTTTTGTCATTTTTTTTCTTTTTTAGTGAATAAATCATATAATTTTCTTCATAAACAAACTAAGGTTTATTTAGGATAAGAGTTCCTTATGATTGGGAAAACTGCTATTTCCAATGTGATTTAGGTTTTTATCCCAAAACAAGAATTCAAATGCATTCAGTTGAAGACTACAAAGACAAACAAGTTAATCACTGAATAACTGGTTTTCCTATGCTGCAATATATCCCAAGTTTCTGACACCAGCCTCTTCCTGGCAAAAGTTGGTTCCTTCCAGTAGTATTGAGTGAGTAGCAAGGAACTGGTAATACAGTGCTGCCCTCAAGAAGATTAGATATATGTGGAGAAAATGCATATTTAAGGAAACAAAGAACAGAATCACGTATCACAACTTCTATAACAGAATAACTTCTGAGTGTCACTCTAAACCAGAGATTTGAAAATAAACAGATGAGGCCAGAGGAGAGCACCTATGTTGGGGAACAGAAAGAGAGCATCCTCGGAAGAAGTTTGCAGGAAGACTTATTCACATGAGCAAAGAAAGTCCTGCAAGAGTGTGAGAACATGACGTCACAAGAAATGGCAAGAATTTCAGTGTTTACCATGCCAATGGGACAAGGTTGTATGAGTGATGATAATGGAAAGGCAAGCACAGGTCAGATCATGGAGATGTACTCCTTACTGAAGCATTTAGTTTCTTTTGCTGGGAGAAATTGGCTTCCACTGAAGAGTTATAAGCAAGGGAATTGGGGTGTTTAAAAGTACACTTTAGTTAGAACACGTGTTGGAACACTTAAAAAAAAAAAGACCAGATAGTAAAAAAAAAAAAAATTGGTTTTGCTTGCAATACTGTTTCTGTTAAAAGTACTCAGTTCTAACATCGTGGCTTGAACACAGCCGTAGATATAAAGGACAAAGTGTAAGGGTGTGTAATTTCCAAAAATAGCAGTTGAGAGTTGACCCATGGGCTGTGGTTTGCCAGTTCCTAGTTTACAAAGATCGTGCTGGCCTCGTGAGAATAATGACTGCTAGTGGGGACACAAACCAAGTAACTGTAGGTTACACCGTAGGGCCTTGGATTTGGGAATGAAGAATTATATTCCAAAGTTATTTAGTTTATGAAATGAAAAGGACTCAACCACAGATTGGATGCAAGGGTTAAGGGAGAAATTTCCCATGGCATGACTCCCAAACTGTTGTCCTGGACAAACAGTTGCATGGTGGTAGTTCTGGTCAATGAGACGAATAGTAGATTCAGGAATGTAAGGGCAGATAGAAGTTAAATGAATGACGAAAGAATGGCAGGCTTGTGAGAAGGGCACGAAAATCTGCCTAGATCCCCCTCTTCTTTTTCTATGACGGGTAAAAAGCCTTAATCTCTGAGAGGAACAGCAACAAACACTGAGGTCCTTAGTGCATTGGTGAAAACAAAAGGCAGCTGGTTAAACAGGTTGAAAAGTCCCACTGAGCCTGCAGCCACATCTGAGGGTTTGGCAGGACAGCTAGGAAGGCCAGGCCTCCAAGACCTAGGGACATATCTGAGACTAAGGTGATTCAGAACAAAGAGACACACATCCTGCAACCCCTCATCAACCAACTAACAAGCCTGAATAATAAGAAAGCAACAAATTCCTCAGAAAGAGACAGAGGAGGAGAAAGGGTACACAAAGATGCCCTCTTGGACACATGGCACAAAATCCTTTACCTCATAGTCAAGCAGACATGCTCTGGTAAGTCAGCTCTCATCTTAATTCCAAGGCATCTCTTTAAGAATTTTTTTTTAAAGATTTTATTTATTTGATAGAGATAGAGCAAGAGCACAAGCAGGTGGAGTGACAGGCAGAGGGAGAGGGAGAAGCAGGCTCCCCGCTAAGGAAGGGGCCCGACGTGGGGCTCGATCCCAGGACCCTGGGATCATGACCCGAGCTGAAGGCAGATGCTTAACTAACTGAGCCACCCAGGCGCCCCTCTCTGTAAGAATTTAAAGTCTGAGATACAACACATAAAGATAGCCGTCACATATCTCAGTCCCAACCCAAACCCTACAGAGATTAGCCCAATCCCCTCACTGAAGAACTAGCAGGAAATGAAGAAGATGATCATTTCCTGATATAAATACCATGTTGGTCTCTACAAATTTTGCAAGGCATGTCCCATTGTCATTTGAAACCCTCATCAGAACCACACTAAGATATTATACACATATTGAATCTACCTGTTGGGTTTTAGCGTAATTGTGACTAACACAGAAAAGGTTCTAATGGAAAAGGGAGGCAATAATGGAAAGTAAAATCAAATGAAAATGCTAGAAATAAAAAATACTGAGGGATGTGACAGAATGCCTTTTCCAGGCCTCACAGTAGAGACAAACAGCCAAGAAAGGAATCAGTGACTAGAAGATATAGGTCGGTGGAAGTCACACCACCTGAAGCACAAAGGGAAAAATATTCTTTAAAAATGAGATACAATTTCCAAGGTCTGTAGGTCAATATTGAAACTTCTAAAAGACATATAATTAGAATCCCAGGAAGAAATGAAAAAGAGAAGGGCAGAAACTAGTATTTGAGGAAATTTTGGCAGCAGTTTTTGCAAAAGTAAACGTGATAGATATCAAAACGCTGATTAAAAAGTCGCGCACAAAAAAACCATGTACAAGATTTTTTTTTGAAAAACACAGAACATACCGTATTCAAACTGCTGATAACAAAGTACAAAGACAAAACCTCGCAGGTAACTTGAGTAAAAGGAAACGTGAAAAAGAGAAACAAAAAAACAGCTGACTCTTTGTCAGAAATCACGGAAGCAAAAAGACGGGGGAATGATATTTTTTAATGCTGAAAGAAAAATAATGCCAACCTAAAATTTTATACTCAGTGAAAAATATACATGAAAAGTGAAGGCTTTCTTGACAAATACCGTATGTTGTCACTTACCTGTGGGATCCCCCCCAGAAAGCCTTGTAGATACAGAGAACTGATTGGTGGTTGCCAGAGGTGGGGTGGGGGATGGGCAAACAGGTAAAGGGAGTCAAAAGGCATAAACTTCCAATTATAAAATAAATAAGTCCTGGAGATATAATGTATAGCATGATGACTATAGTTAATAATACTGAATTTTATATTTGAAAGCTGCTAACAGACTAGATCTTAAAAGTTCTCATCCCAAGAAAAAAATTCCCTAACTTATGTAAGGTGATGGATGTTAACTAGAGTTATGCTGGTGATCATTTTGCAATATATACAAATATTGAATTACTATGTTGTAATTAAACTAAAATATGTTTGTTGTAGTTCAATTATACCTCAATAAAAAAAAATTGAAGCCTTTCTCCAACAAAATCTGAGGAAATTACAGCAGTCAGATCCACTCTTTAAAATACGTTAAATACCTTTCTTCAGAGAGAAGAATAAGGCATCAAATCTGTAAAAATAAACAAAAGGTTGAAGGAAATTAAAGTAAAATTTGATCCGTTTTTATTTTTTTAAAGATTTTATTTATTTATTTGAGAGAGAGAGAATGAGAGAGAGAGAGCACGAGAGGGAAGAGGGTCAGAGGGAGAAGCAGACCCCCCGCTGAGCAGGGAGCCGGATGCGGGGCTCGATCCCAGGACCCTGGGATCATGACCTGAGCCGAAGGCCGTCGCTTAACCAACTGAGCCACCCAGGCGCCCTGATCCGTTTTTTAAATATTTTAATTGTTCTAAAAGATTATAGACTGTCTATAGAAGCAATGTATTGTGTGTTAATATGTAAAAGTAGATGGTTCACAAAAGATAGATGGGATAAAAGACATGAGACTATAGAATAAAAAGTTCTTATATTACACAGGAAGGGTATAATATTATTATACTATTTGGAGGAAGATTTTGATTACTTAAAGAGTTACATTGTAAAATCTAAGTAAGCCACTAATTTTTCAAGAAGGTATAACTAATACATCACTAGAGAAGATAAAATGGAATTTGATAATGTATTCAACTAATAAAATAGAAAGCAGACGGGGAGGAAAAATCAAACAAAGGACAGAAAAAATAAATGGAAGAGGCTAGTGAGTTGGTAAATTACAAGCCAGGATATCGCCTTCAATGTGAATAATTTAACACACCAGTTAAAGGAACTTGTCAGATTAAATAAAATGGTAAATCCAAATATACATTGCCTATAAAAAAATCACTTTAAATATTTAAATAATTATCAAATCACATTTCTGACATAAAACTTGAATTTGTATTTTATAAATAGCTCTTAAAACAATAAGGAAACAAACAACAAAAAGCGACCAAGAATGCAAAGCACCTGGAGCTCTTTCTCCTAGAGGGTTTTGATTTGAGAGCAGTTTTAGAAATAAGTTGAAAAATTTGTTATTCATTCACTGATGCTCCTAATATACGACCAAGCAATCTATCTGCTGTCCTACTGCTGGATATCAACGTAAGAGATGAGAAAACATATATTTACATAAAATCTTTACATGGCTATTTTATTTTATTCACAGTTACCAAAATTTGGAAATGACGCATATGTCCTTCAACTGGAAAATTAAATGATGTACTCATAAAAACAACGATGAGTACTTAGCAACTACAAAGTACAAACTATTGATTCTTGCAAAAATATTAGTGAACCTTAAAATTAATTTTCTAAGTGAAGGAAGCCAGTCCTCCAAGGACACCTATTGCACTACTCCATTTATGTTACATTTTGGAAAGAAATTAGATCAGTGGTTGCTAAGGGTCAGAGGGTGTGCAGTTTATAAAGGTGTGGCATGAAAAGAAAGGTGTAGCACGAGGGAGTTTTTGTGGTGATGGAACAGTTCTGTATGAAATTATGGTAGTGCACACATGACTCTATATATTTTTCCAAATGTGCATAACTGTACCCAACCAAAGGCATATTTTGCTTTATGTAAATGTGATGGTCATTTTCAGAGGCAGATGGAGCTCACCCCAAATGTAGTTGAGATGTAGAGACAAATGACTTCACATGCATATAAAAGGAGTATGAAAAGGCTTATTATTCACGTATCTGAAGTATCTGGGGAGAGCAGGGAGGCCTCTCAAGGAGTTTAGATGCCCTGAGACAACAAGGGGAATAAGTAGCCCGGGGTTGTATTGTGGGTAGGGAAAGGGACTGGTCCCAGAGTTCCCACCGTTTGAAGGCAAGGGTTTACCTGCTTTGGATCTCCTACTGGTACCCCAAGAGGGAGTACTCTGGCTTCTTAATCTGCTTGCCCAAAGGAGAGGCACAAGGGGAGAGAGGAAATGTGTCACTGAGTATGGAAATAGGTCAACAGCAGCTCAATGGGCAAAACAAATAAGGACTACAAGGGTCCTACAGCAAATTTTATCATAAACTTTTTACACGTACTCGTCAGTATATTTTATTGATCAAAACATTTTGTTCAAAATGTAAATATTGGCTTGAATTTCATCTCAATCTCCAGATGTTATGATATAAAATGTAATAAAATTATGTTTTATTTATTTTTTTTGATAAAACCATTTCAGGTATTTCAGTGTTGCTATAAGGGAAAACAAACAAAAAGGAGATCGATGGAGAATAAAATTTACAGTTATGCTGAGAGGAATTACAAGGGCATATAGATTGAAATCATTGTCCAAAAGTAATATGTATGCATTAAGCAGTCAGTTGTACATAATGAAACAGGAAAATGGTTATTAAACTTCTGAATTACACCTGTCATGTCATCTGTCTTTCCATGTCAGATATGTAGCTTGGCTTGATATCTACAAGTTCAATTTTATTTCTGATCTACCTCTTGCCTTTACTGTCACATACAATACCCATAGTTTGTCTTTAAGAATGTTATCAATTTTTTAAATTTCTGTGCTTTGCTCCTACCTCCTTCCTGTAGAGGTTATATTGGATACATAAGACTATTTCTCTCCACCAATCTATCTTTAGTGCTTTAGATGCTTTAGAGTAGAATATCTACAAAACAAAGAAAGCTTTTATTTAATCAGCAAATATTGTTGAGCTCCTACCAAATCCCAGTACCTATTCTACATTCTAAAAATAGAGAAATAAAACAACAAATGCAAATCCCAAGAATTTATATTCTTGGTATCTCAGAGAATTTATATTCTAGAGAGGGGATGCAGAAACTTAACATTAAAAAAATACAATACACAAAATAATTTTAGATGTTGTTAAAAGGTTTGAAGGAATATAGTAAGATAATTCTATAGAGCAAGTGGAGGTGGGAAGTGACAAGTCCGAAGTGGATGATATTCGAACTAAGACACAGATGAAGAGAAAGATAAAGCCATTAAAAGACACAAAGGAAGAATTACAGGCAGAAGACATTGCAAATGCAGAATTGTGATGTAGGAACAAGCTTGATATATTCAAACACAAGCAAGAAGAATAACACAAATATTAAGTTTGTTCCATGGAAATTCTCTGGGACACTCATGGGAGCCAATGAAAGATTTAATTATCAAGCCTCAGGATTTAGAGAAACCAGGGAGGGGCACCTGGGTGGCTCAGTCGGTTAAACATCTGCCTTTGGCTCAGGTCATGATCCCAAGGTCCTGGCATCAAGTCCCATATCAGGCTCCTTGCTCAGCAGGGTACCTGCTTCTGCCCCTCCCTTGTGCTCTCTCCCTGTCTCTCTCTCTCTCTGTCTCTGACAAATGAATAAAATCTTACTGGAGAAGATCCAGGGCATTTATAAACATAAGCATTCTGAAACTGTGCAACTTATTGAAGCTTCATAAAATATTTCATAACTTTTTCTTGTTTCATATATGAATTTATATATAGTGACTTGATTAAATTTACATAACAAATAAAATGTTAGAGGCCAATATGTACTATCTGCTAGATGAACTTTTAGTATAAAATTGATAAGGTCCTAGGTTTAGTGAACTTACAGAATGACTCCTGGTAGAAAAGATAACTCTAAAGGTTATGGTTCTTTGCCCTAAAGGATGTTAACCACTTTTATACCTAACAGCAAGTTTATTTTAACATTCTTTTATTAGCTTTCTATAATTACCCAGCTCCTTAAATGCTCATTGAACAAACCTTACCATCTTTCTGATTCCCTCATTAATTAGTGAATAGAATGAAATTGTCAATGCATATTCATTTTATATTTGTATAAGAAACATGTTTTAGACTTTTTTGTAATTATATTTTAACAGACATAATAAACAGTTTTCCAATGGACATATGGATGTAATATAATAGGGCACAAAATGCAAATATCCAAATGCTTACTTTGGTTCAGAATTTGTGTTTTGCTTCCTGCCAAGAATTGCTACATAAATATATGTTTAGGCTTGCCTGTACCAAACTATATTATATTGCTTGTAATAATGTAAGATTTCTTGTAAGACAAAGATTATGTTTGTGACATAACTATGTACATGTGTATAGTTTTGAAGGAGAAAAGCCACTTGATTTTAAAATTTTAATTCTAGTAGATTTGTTATTGCAGTTACCTCTCATGTAACTATTCTTATTAATATTTCTTATAAATAAAAATACCCACGTGGGTAAAGAAATCAGAACCTAATACTCTCAACAAAAATGTATCCTTTTGTGGAAAATTCTACATATACAAATGTACTTATGTGTACTTTATAGCAAACTTAGAATATTTGTATGTAACTTGTAAGATAACTCAGTTATTTTTTAATGTGGCTTTTATATTTTTCTCAAAACCTGCATGTGGGAAAAAACATGGGTGAGATTGACATAAGCCATACTTCAGTACAGTGGTTTTACAGAATTTTCTTTTAAATGCATAAATATAATATAAATAAATAAATATAAATAAATAAACAAATATAAATAAATAAATAAATAAATAAATAAATAAATAAATAAATAAATATAATGAAGACTCTTCTGCTCACACAGTCCCCCATCAGCACCTTCTTGGAACTTGTCTTGTGGGTAGAGGTATACAGGAAAGGGAAGCACTTGTTAGAAAAAAGGCTCATGATTTCATTACACAAAGAGTCATGTACGTATTTGAAAACAGGGTGAAGCACATATTTGAAACCTACACATTTGAAGATTTTTGAAAATAGGGAAGATTACCATAAACCATGTAGAGTATAACATATCTGAAAGCAAATCTTGGAAAGTTAAGTGAATCTAAATATTTAGGAACAAGAACAAATGGGAAAACAGCATTGAGAATAACTGTGTTTTATATTTTAGAAAATATGATACAGAATTGAGGTGATTTGGAGAGGCTAATTTTCCTCACCACAGGATAATTGGGAAAAAAAAACTGGTCAGCAATTATAGAAAAGGGAAATAAACGCATGCAATAAGGAAACAAAAGGTCTTTGCAGTAAAATAATTGAAATTACAAAGGAAGAAAAATCCAAGTAACATCCAACACACATATGCACCCCCCCCATTCAGATGACACATCCATGAGGGAATGAGTTGAAATATACATCAAAGGAAAATGTCTGGCCATATATCTGCTGTGGGTAGGCTAACAATGTAACTATATATTTGGGCTGGTTAATAGAAAGTAACAAAAATGTGTGTGTTTTTTTCACCAGAAAATTATTCTACATCTCTCAACCATAGCCGGAAGCATGATTCAGGAAGAACAACTCAATGGTTTCCAGCCAGGTAACTAAAAAAAAAAAAAAAAAAAGGTAATAATATACTTTTTGAAGAGAATTAGAGATGTGAAGGAACATCTTTTACATATATTTTATCTAAAACAAATTTAAATGAGTTTACTATTTTCTACTTGAGAATAGATAAGAGTCTCAAAAAGATTTCAGTTAAGTTTGGGAAAGTGATTGGCACATAATGCAGTAACAATTTATACAAATTCAACCTGCACAAATTACCATTATATTGTAAGGTGAATTCTGAGTTACTCTTAATATCCTATACTCACTGCAATTCTCCCTAGTCCATCTTCATAATTCAAGTGGATGGTGTACTTTTTATACCAGGGGCTAAAAAAGGGTAAGATAGTAGCTGATGATTACATGAACGCATTTGAGAAGATAAATGGAACTAAGTCTGCCTATTTTGTCTTTATGCTCCAAGATAGAACAATTTTCCTTAGGGGCGCCTGGTTGGCTCAGTCGTTAAGTGTCTGCCTTCAGCTCCGGTCAAGGTCCTGGGATCGAGCCCCGCGTCGGGCTCCCTGCTCGGCGGGAAGCCTGCTTCTCCCTCCCGCACGTCCCCTGCTTGTGTTCCCTCTCTCGCTGTGTCGCTCTCTGTCAAATAAATAAATAAAATATTTTTTAAAAAGAATTTTCCTTATATATTCATCTTCTCATTAATTAATGAGAGGTGGCTTTGGAAATAAAATAACATTGGGCTCTATGTAGAAGTAAATATAAGCATACTTCATTTTACAGTGCTTCACAGGTATTGGATTTTTTTTTTTTTTTTTACAAAGTGAAGGTATATGGCAACCCTGTGTCCAACAAGTCTATCAAAACCATTTTGCCAATATCATTTTCTCACTTGATGTCTCTGTGCCACATTTTGGTAAATCTCACAATATCTCAAACTTCTTCATTATTATTATATTTGTTATGGTGATCTGTAATCAGTGATCTTTGATGTTACTATTATAATTGTTTTGGGGCACCAGGAACCATGTCCACATATGATGGTGAACTTAATAAATGTGTGTGTTCTAACCATTCCCCTGTCACACCCTCTCCTCAGGCTTCCTTATTCTCTGAGACACAACAATATTGAAATTAGGCCAATTAAAGCCCTGTGATGGCCTCTAAGTGTTTAAGTGAAAGGAAGAGTGGCATGTGTCTCACTTTTAAATCAAAACCTAGAAATGATTAAGCTTAGCAGGGAAGGCATGTCAAAGTCAAGATAGGCTGAAAGCCAGGCATCTTGTGCCAGTTAACAAAGTTGTGAATACAAAGGAAAAGTTCTTGAAGGAAATTGAAAGTGTTTCTCCAGTGGACAAATGATAAAAAAGCAAAACAGCCTTATTGTTGATGTGGAGAAAGTTTGAGTGGCCTGGCAAGAACATCAAACCAGTCGCAACATTCCCTTAAATCAAAGCCTGATCCAGAGTAAGACCCTAAATCCTCTCTTCAATTCTATGAAGGCTCAGAGAGTTGAGGAGGCTGCAGAAGAAAAGTTTGAAGCTAACAGAGGTTGGCTGATGAAGATTAGGGAAAGAAGCTGTCTCCATAACATGAAAGTACAAGGTTGAACAGCAAGTGCTGATATGGAAGCTGCAGCAAGTCATCCGGAAGATCCAACTAAGATAATTCAGGAGGATGGCCACGCTAAACAGCAGATTTTCAGTGTAGATGAAACAGCCTTCAATTGGAAGAAGATGCCATCTAAGACTTTCATAGCTAGAGAGGAGAAGTCAATGCCTGGCTTCAAACGTTCAAAGGATGACTCTCTAGTTAGGGGCTAATGCAGCTGATGACTCTAAATGAAAGCCAATACTCATTTACCATCTGAAACTCCTATGGTCCTTCAGAATTAAGCTGAATCTACTCTATCAGTGCTCTATAAATGGGATAAGCCTGAATGACAGCAAATCTGTTTATAGCAATTACTGAGTATTTTAAGCCCTGCACTGAGGCCTACTGCTAAGAGAAAAATATTCCTTTTAAATTATTACTTATCATTGACAATGCACCTAGTCACCCCAGAGCTCTGATGGATCTCTGTACAGGGAGATTAATGGAGTTTTAATGTCTGCTAACACAACATTAATTTGCAGCCAATAGATCGAGTCATTTTGACTTTCAAGTCTTGCTGTTTAAGAAACATTTCATAGGGGCAGAGCAAGATGGCGGAGGAGTAGGAGACCGGGATTTCGTCTGGTCTCAGGAATTCAGCTGAATAGGGATCAAACCATTTTGAACACCTACGAACTCAACAGGAGATCGAAGAGAAGAATAGCAACAACTCTCTGAACAGAGAAGCCACCACTTACTGGAAGGTAGGACGTGCGGAGAAGTGAATCCTAGTCGATATTCAGGAGGATAGACGGCGGGGGAGGGGGCCTCTGCCACTTCTGGCAAGTGCTAGAGCCACGGAGCACAAAATCGGAACTTTTAGAGTCGGCTCCACTGAGGGACGTCGCCCTAGTGGCTAAGCGGGGGGTGGAACCCTCGTGGGACAGGGTGGTCTCAGGACCCTTGGGGTCACAGAAAGACAGGGGGTGCCTGAGTGCAGCAGAGCTCTCAGGTATCGGAGCGGGGAAGCCGGCTGCAGAGACGGAGCCGAGGCGCGGGCTCCCAGCTCGGGGTTGTCCTAAACTGTGATCCGCGGCCCAGTCGGGCCACTGCTCCTCCAGCAGGGACCCAACAAGCGGCAGATCGGGGAGACTCCCCTTCCGCCCCCGGGAGGAGCGGCGCGGGAGCACATCGCAGGGATCTGCTGGGTTTGGAGACTCCACACGGGGTCGGGTGCCAGAGATAGGAATGCTCGGTCACAGGCCAGGTGAGCAGAGTGCGACTGGAGACCAGGGACACAGGAGTGACTGCTTTTCTCTGGGCTGGCACTGAGGAGCGGGGCCCCGAGTTCTCAGCTCCTCCAGATGGAGATTGGGAGGCCACCATTTTCACCGTGGTCCTCCAAAGCTGTACCGAGAGCTTGCAGGGAACAAAAGCTCCTGAGATCAAACCCGAGCAGCTTGCTTAGCCCAGACAGACAACGGTGTGGCAATTCCGCCTCCAGCAAAGACATTTGGGAACCACGGCAACAGGCCCCTCCCCCAGAAGACCAGCAGGAACAGCCAGCAAGCCAAGATCAAGTTTACCATGAAGGAGAATGGGAGAACTCCAGCGCTAGGGGAATACTGCACATAGAATTCGTGGCTTTTTTACCATTATTCATTAGTTTTTCAAAGTTAATAATTTTTTAGCTTTTTTTAAATTTTTTTTGAATTTTTCTTTTTCCCTTTTTCAAACAACATCTTGTCAATCCCCTTTTTTTAAAAAAATATTTTTTCTTTTTCATTTTGGAGTCATATTTTATCCCTCTGTAGTAGTTACCCTTATTTTTGGCATATATATATAAGTTGTTCTCTCTTTAAAATTTTGAGATACAGTTTCTTCTAACGGATCAAAATATACCCTATGTGTACGGCTTTGTTCTAGTCTCCTGCCTGATCATATTTCTCCCTTTTGTTTTCTTTTCTTTTTTTTTTAAATCTTCTTCTTTCTTTTTTCAAAAAAATTCTTATCAATTCCTTTTATAAAATTTTTTATAATTTTCACCTTTAC
>NW_027397079.1:10312517-10315297 GCF_003265705.2 Callorhinus ursinus | reverse complement strand
TTTTCTCTTTTCTTTGCGTTCTATCTCTTTCTTTTCCCCTGGTTTCAGGTCTTTTCTGATTTATATAGAGTATATTTGCTGGGGACGTTGTTAACCTGTTAGCATTCTGTTCTCTCATTCATCTATTCTCCGCTGGACAAAATGACAAGACAAAAAAAATCACCTCAGCAAAAAGAACAAGAGGTAGTACCGTCGGCCGGGGACCTACTCAATACGGACATTAGTACGATGTCGGACCACAAGTTCAGAATCATAATTTTAAAGATACTAGCTGGGCTTGAAAAAAGTGTGGAAGTTATTAGAGAAACCCTTTCTGGAGAAATAAAAAACTAAAATCTAACCAAGTCGAAATCAAAAAGGCTATTAATGAGGTGCAGTCAAAAATGGGGGCACTAACTGCTACGATAAATGTGGCAGAAGAGAGAATCAGCAATATAGAACATCAAATGATGGAAAATAAAGAGGCTGAGAAAAAGAAAGAGAAACAACCACAGGATCACAAGGGCACAATTCGAGAGATAAGCGATATGATAAGATGAAACAACATTAGAATAATTGGGATCCCAGAAGAGGAAGAAAGAGAGGGGGGCAGAAGGTATATTGGAGAAAATTATAGCAGAGAACTTCCCTAATGTGGGGAAGGAAACAGGCATCAAAATCCAGTAGGCACAGAGAAGCCCTCTCAAAATCAATAAAAATAGGTCAACACCCCGACATCTAATAGTAAAACGTACGAGTCTCAGAGACAAAGAGAAAATCCTGAAAGCAGCTCGGGAGAAGAGATATGTAACATACAATGGTAGAAACATTAGATTGGCAACAGACCTATCCACAGAGACCTGGCGGCCAGAAAGGACTGGTATGATATATTCAGAGCACTAAACGAGAAAAATATGCAGCCAAGAACACTATATCCACCTAGGCTGACATTGAAAATTGAAGGAGAGTTAAAGAGCTTCCAGGACAAACAAAAACTAAAGGAATTGGCAAACACAAAACCAGCCCTCCAAGAAATATTGAAAGGGGTCCTCTAAGCAAAGAGAGAGCCTAAAAGCAGCATAGATCAGAAAGGAACACAGACAATATACAGTAACAGTCACCTTACAGGCAATACAATGGCACTAAATTCATACCTTTCAATAGTTACCCTGAATGAAAATGGGCTAAATGCCCCAATCAAAAGACACAGGCTATCAGATTGGATTAAAAAACAAGACCCATCCATATGCTGTCTGCAAGAGAGTCATTTTAGAGCCAAAGACACCC
The DNA here is from genome assembly GCF_003265705.2 of Callorhinus ursinus. Taxonomy (NCBI): domain Eukaryota; kingdom Metazoa; phylum Chordata; class Mammalia; order Carnivora; family Otariidae; genus Callorhinus; species Callorhinus ursinus. The sequence goes on along the minus strand of NW_027397079.1, from coordinate 10,314,031 downwards.
CCAGATTGAAAGTGAGGGGGTGGAAAACCATTTCCCATGCTAATGGACACCAAAAGAAAGCTGGGGTGGCAATCCTTATATCACACAAATTAGATTTTAAAAGAAAGACTGTAATAAGAGATGAAGAAGGACAGTATATCCTACTTAAAGGGTCTATCCAACAAGAAGATCTAACAATTGTAAATATCTATGCCCCTTACATGGGAGCAGCCAATTATATAAGGCAAGGATAACAAAAGCAAAGAAACAGATTGACAACAATACAATAATAGTGGGGGACCTTAACACCCCCGTGACTGAAATGGACAGATCATTTAAGCAAAAGATCAACAAGGAAATAAAGACTTTAAATGACACACTGGACCAAAGGACTTCATAGACATATTCAAAACATTCCATCCCAAAGCAACGGAATACACATTCTTCTCTAGTGCCCATGGAACATTCTCCAGAATAGATCACATCCTAGGCCACAAATCAGGTCTCAACCGCTACCAAAAGATTGGGATTATTCCTTGCATATTTTCAGAACACAGTGCTTTGAAACTAGAACTCACTCACAAGAGGAAAGTCGGAAAGAACTCAAATACATGGAGGCTAAAGAGCATCCTACTAAAGAATGAATGGGTCAACCAGGAAATTAAAGAAAAATTAAAAAAATTCTTGGACACCAATGAAAATGAAAACACAACTGTTCAAAATCTTTGGGATACAGCAAAGGCAGTCCTAGGAGGAAAGTATAGAGCAATACAAGCCTTTCTCAAGAAACAAAAAAGGACTCAAATACACAACCTAACCTTATACCTAAAGCAGCTGGACAAAGAACAGCAAATAAAGCCTAAACCCAGCAGGAGAAGAAAAATAATAAAGATCAGAGCAGAAATCAATGAAATAGAAACCAGAAGAACAGTAGAACAGATCAACGAAACCAGGAGCTGGTTCTTTGAAAGAATTAACAAGATTGATAAACCCCTGGCCAGACTTATCCAAAAGAAAAGAGAAATGACCCAAATCAACAAAATCATGAATGAAAGAGGAGAGATCACAACCAACACCAAAGAAATACAAACAATTATAAGAACATATTATGAGCAACTCTATGCCAGCAAATTAGATAACCTGGAAGAAATGGGTGCATTCCTAGAGTTGTATCCACTACCAAAATTGAACCAGGATGAAATAGAAAACCTGAACAGACCTATAACCGCTAAGGAAATTGAAACAGTCATCAAAAATCTCCCAACAAACAAAAGCCCAGGGTCAGTTGGCTTCCCAGGGGAATTCTACCAAACATTTCAAGAAGAATTAACACCTATTCTCCTGAAAATGTTCCAAAAAATAGAAATGGAAGGAAAACTTCCAAACACGTTTTATGAGGCCACCATTACCTTGATCCCAAAACCAAAGACCCCATCAAAAAGGAGAATTACAGACCAATATCCTTGATGAACATGGATGCAAAAATTCTCACCAAAATACTAGCCAATAGGATCCAACAGTACATTAAAAGGATT
>NW_027397079.1:10291201-10307517 GCF_003265705.2 Callorhinus ursinus | reverse complement strand
AGGGATGGGGTGGCTGGGTGATGGGCACTGGGGAGGGTATGTGCTATGGTGAGTGCTGTGAATTGTGTAAGACTGTTGAATCACAGACCTGTACCCCAGAAACAAATAGTACATTATATGTTAATAAAAAAATTAAAAAAATGATTGTTGAAATGACTACAAAGAATTTGGACTATTACAAAATCTTAGTTGATAAAGCAGTAGCAGGGTTTGTGAAGATTGACTCCAATCTGAAAGCAGTTTTACTGTGGGTAAAATGCTATCAAACAGCATTTTACAGAGAAATAGTTCATAAAAGGAAAAGTCCATCGATGCGGCAAATTTCACTGTTGTCTTATTTTAAAAGTAATTGCCACGGCCACCCCAGCCTTCCACTACCACCACCCTGATCAGCCTGCATTGTCAACATTGAGGCAAGACCCTCCACCAGCAAAATGATTACAACTTGCTGAAATCTCAGACGGCCATTAGCATTTTTTTAGCAATAAAGTATTTTTTAATTAAGATACACACATTTTTTATATAATGCTGTTGTGCACTTAATGGATTATAGTATGATGTAAACATAACTTTTATATGGACTGGGAAACCAAAAAAAAATCATTTTGCTAACTTTATTGCTTTATTCATTTTACTGGCCTTATTGTGGTGGTCTGGAACCAAACTCACACCATCTCTGAGGTCTGCCTAGAAAACATTAGTATCTCTACTGAATCTTGATTCAAATATGTGAGTTACTGCCTGCTTTTCTAATTCTACAGAGAACTAGAGAAGAAGATTGCATCCTCTGGTGTCATTCTAACAGGATGAAAATAACTCCCATCTAATATAGCTTCATTCTATGACCAGTGATCCCATACTTCCTAGTGCTGTCTCCAGTACAAGTCCACGCATGAGCCCACTCCTGCACACTGGAGCAAATTCAGTATCAGTTCGGTTTCTTATTCATCTTTGTGGGCCAAGGTAGCATTTGAGAAAGGCAGTGGGTAGGTAGAGGCTATTGCTTATAGATTGTTTTTGAAAAATCAAAGGGGAATGAAACCTATCTTATATTAGATTAATAACTTATTTGGGGATTCTACTTTATTAAATCACATCGCATGCCTGGGTCATGTTATCCCCTCCCCCCCAAAAAATGTTATGTTTAATTCAGAATGTGTTCTAACTATAAAATATACTCATTATTTAAGTTATAAATATTATTTGTGGCATGGATTCTCTCCTTTTCCAGGGGTAAGAGGTTATCTTCAAGGAAAGATTCTAATAAACAGCCTAAAAATATATATATTTTTTTTAATCCAAAAGCTCAAGGTAACTAATCACCAAAACCTCTTGGAGATTTTTCTGTATAAAATATATTTACCGTGTGTCTAAAAATCATTATAAATGCTCTCAAAAATCTTTACTGATCTTTTTTTTCCCCAACCCCCCTCAAAACCCAAACTGCCTACGCTTAGGGAGAGAGTAATATGAAGTCTTTATTGTAGATTATGGGAAAGATTCATTCTCTAAAAATTATATTATACAAACATGCTATGAAAATACAAGTTGACAAGAAGTTCAGATTGATCCTCAATGGAATAGAATTTTCTATGTAATGCTGGTAGAAAAATAATTCTGAAACTGCATCTAAAATGGCAACATACAAGTAAATGAGGGATCTCCTCACAGCTAATTTCCTCTGGTGCCTGACTGCTGCACATAGACTAGTCTGTGACTTTGACAACCAAGGAAAAATGAATCTCACTCAGTTTTCAAGCACTTTATATATTCAAACAACAGAATAGGTGCCTGACAGCTTGAAATCGTATGGTCTTTTTTTAGATGGATCAATTGGTTCACTCTAATTAAAGGAAGTTTCGCCCTGATATTTAGAGTCAGTTGCTCTTAGTTTCACTTAGGTCCATATAGTGGCTACCATACATAGACAACTTCACCCACTGCCAGTTTTTAATAGCAACCATGGCTTCTTGGGGTCAAGAGAGAGACCTCACTACTGCAAGAATCTAATGACACTTCACAGATCACATGTCATTCAGCATTCTCCACGCCATGCTTGGTTTATATCTTAGCTCCAAGACGAAGAACTTCATGCAAAATTTATGGGCTCCAATATTACATTATTTCCCATTTTCCCTCCAGTAACAACAGAAGTACCAGGAGAGATTTCTGCTGATTTTTTTATCCATGGGATTTGTTCTCATCATTTCCTATCCTAATATTTGCAACACTGTCAATATACTCAGCATTTATTATCCAAATATTCTCACTGACATTTTATGTGTCACTGAGGATTCAGAGTTCCCATAAGAGGAACTCATTTCTAAAATGCAACATATTTGCCTCAGCACCTTGCCAATGCAAGTGTTTCCTCTGGCACGCCATCCAGATCCCCAATATCTTTGCTGACCCAGTAGGCTCACAATTTTCTTGTGATTCCCAGAACACTAGACTGTACCAAATATCCCGCTTTAGATCAGCTCTCCTCCATAGCAGCTATGCTGGATTCTTCAATTCTCCACTTTCTATATTTCTGTTATCCATCTTCAGTCTTAAAGAAAAAAGTTTTGTATTTCATTTTCTTAGAATCTACTAATTCCAAACTTCTTTTTCAGTAATGAATGGGATCCACCCCAAATTGTTCTCCCTTAGGCTTTCTGTACACTCTAGGAGGTATTTGAAGGGAAAAGTCCTCAAAAAGGAAAGAGGTGGTTGTTAAGACAGGTGAAACAAATATTAGGGCAGAGGGTTTCCTTCTTTTTTCTGGAAATGTCTAAGTGACAGTTCTCTTTATCTAGCAAGTAAAAGATACGCACGTGTATCTTTGATGACCAAACAAGGGAAATCTTTGTGCAATTAGAAGTTTGCTAGGAACCCAACAAAAAAGAAATTTATTCCACATAAATTGAGTTTTATTTACATATCTTGATGTGTTGGTTCAAGATACCAAAAGTGAAATTTGCTTGTTACCTTTAACAAAGAGAAGGAAGGGCCACAAAGAGGCTTACACAATAAAATAGACAACAGATGATGTATTCAGGCAAGATACTTTTGCAAGCTTGTTATTGCAGTCAATGTATATGATGGTACCTTGTATATTTTAATCTAAATATAGCTCTATGGTATCACAATTACTATTAGAGTTGCCTTGTTTCTGTAATTTCAAATAGTCTTTCTATATTAATTTCAGTGAAGAAATATGTTTTCAATATCCATGAGATTTCTGCTTTATTATTCATTAAATAATAAGATGACAACATCTATGGATGCAAACTTGCCTTCATGCAGTGCATGTTGAAAGAGCAATAGGAAAATGAAAGGCTCCAGAAAGGGTGCAGATGTTGTCTGGACTTGAATGTTAATGTTAGTGTTTCCAAATTCTACTTTGTCAGAAAGAGGAAAATGATACTAGTGTTTCAAGAGGCTGAAACACAATATGCCATATACAGCTGGCTGAAGGGAGAAAGTGGTGACGAATTATGATCAGGAGAGTTTAGGCAGGAATACAAATTGCCTACTATGGAGGGAGATTGCATTCCTTCTGCTATTTGATTTTGTTAGGCTACCTTGGGAATGAATACTAAAGATCACTTTGGATGTTCCTCAGAATATCACCACAGTAACAAAAGCACGTAACATTTATCATCAGCTGCTAATATGTTAGCAGTGGAAAACTTCAGATTGTTCTTGATAGGCGACCAAAATATTAGAAGCCACAGATAAGCATAGAACAGCTGAGTCCACAAAGAAAGCCATGGAAGGTTTCACCACGTCCAAATCGAACCGACTGTTCTTCCCGTGTGTTCCAGTAGCTGTGGTCTTTAGGAATAGAATCCACAATTAGACACACCAGAAGAAATATTCAGTTTCTCACTTAGAACATATTTATTGGGCTCGCAAATTCTATTTAGTCTATCTGCTAAATTAATTATAATATGACCCTTCATATTTTCATTTTCTGCCTTTAGTCAATGTCTTAGTCTCCTCTCTTTTTTCTTTCTGACTTCTTTGCCCCCCTCCATTCATATCCTGCTTGTCTGTTTCCTATAGTCTCCCTTCTTATTCCTGGTGTTGTCTAACAATCTGTCTCTGTGTGTCTGTGTCTCTGGCATAGACATATACATTTATATACATAGTATCAACATTCGAGTACATAACAGGGACTTGGATTGTATTGGTAAGATATAAACCACTTCCTCACACCTTCTAAATATTTAACTTTTCTTAAATCCTTCTTACAAGTCAGATTTGCTTTCAGGCAATAAAATTTGTATGTAAATGGATAGTTAGATGGTGTTTTAGAGCAGTATACAGTAACTTCAGCCCCAGAGTCAAGATAGAGATTTTGCATTACCGCAACTCATACTTTCCTGCTTCTTTGCATTTTCTCTTCCCACCAACCCCATCCTTCAGCAGCCAATCTTTTCATTTCTGTCCCAATAGGGTTTTTTTTCTCCTTTTTCAGAACATCATAGAAATTAAGCCTTGCAGCTTATGGCATTATGTCTCTTCTCTTTCACTTGGCATGATGATGTTGAGATTTAGACATGCCCCGGGTGTCAGGGCTTCATCTGCACTTACGGAGTGGCATCCATTGCACGAGTGTGCCACACACAGCCTGTTTCTCCGGTCATTAGTTGATAGAATTTGGGCTTGTCTTCACTCTGGGACACATTGCAGTAAAGCTGCTCATAAACCTTTGTGTACAGATCTCTGTAAGGAGCTACACTGCATTTCTCTTAGGTAATACCTAAAGGTGTAATTGCTGAGTCACGTGATGAGTAAAGACTCAACATCATAGGAAACCCCCTTACTGCTTTACTTCGTAGCTGTACCCTGTTGCATCGTCACTAGCAATACATGATGACAGTTATCTGTGATTTCTCTTTCCTCCCCTTTTCTCGCCTTCCTTCTCTTCCTTGCCACTGTAGCAGGTGTAAAGTAACTTCTCATCACTGTTATTTGTGTTTCACTGAGAAGTAATGGTGTTGAACATCTTTTCTTATGCTTACCCTCCCCCATATACTTTGAGAAAATGTCTTTCAAATAATTTGTCCATTTTAAATTGGGTTTTTTGTCTTCATATTGTGTTCTAAGAATTATATATTCTCAGTAGAAGCCTTTTGTCAGATATGTGTTTTGACCATATTTTCTCCCAGTGGTTTAGCTTTTTAATTTCTTTTTTTCAAATTAGCATATAATGTATTATTTTTTCATGGGTACAGGTCTGTGATTCATCAGTCTCACACAGCACCCAGCACTCACCATAGCACATACCCTCCCCAATGTCCATCACCCAGCTACCCCATCCCCCCACCCCCCTCCCCTCCAGCAACCCTCAATTTGTTTCCTGAGATTAAGAGTCTCCTATGGTTTGTCTCCCTCTCTGGTTTCATCTTGTTTCATTTTTTCCTCTCTTCCCCTATGATCTTCTGCCTTGTTTCTTAAACTCCACACATCAGTGAGATCATATGATAATTATCATTCTCTGATTGACTTATTTTGCTTAGTGTAATACCCTCTAGTTCCATCCACATCATTGCAAATGACAAGATTTCATTTTTTGATGGCTGTGTAATATTCCATTGTATATGTATACAACATCTTATTTATCCATTCATCTGTTTGATGGACATCTTGGCTCATTCCATAGATTGCTGCTATAAACATTGGGGTGCACATACCCCTTCAGATCACGACATTTGTATTTTTGGGGTAAATACCCAGTAGTGCAATTGCTGGGTCATAGGGTAGCTCTATTTTCAACTTTTTGAGGACCCTCATACTCTTTTCCAGAGTGGCTGCACCAGCCTGCATTCCCACCAACAGTGTAGGAGGGTTCCCCTTTCTCCGCATCCTCACCAACATCTGTCGTTTCCTGACTTGTTCATTTTAGCCATTCTGACTCGTGTGAGGTGATATCTCATTGTGGTTTTGATTTGGATTTCCCTGATGCCGAGTGATGTTGAGCACTTTGTCATGTGTCTGATGGCCATTTGGATGTCTTCTTTGCAGAAATGTCTGTTCATGCATTCTGCCCATTTCTTGATTGGATCATATGTTCTTTGGGTGTTGAGTTTGATAAGTTCTTTATAGATTTTGGATACTAGCCCTTTATCTGATATGTCATTTGCAAATATTTTCTCCCATTCTGTCGGTTGTCTTTTGGTTTTGTTGACAGTTTCCTTTGCCGTGCAAAAGCCTTTTATCTTGATGAAGTCCCAATAGTTCATTTTTGCCTTTGTTGCCCTTGCCTTTGGCGATGTGTCTGGGAAGAAATGGCTGTGGCTGAGTTCGAAGAAGTTGCTGCCTGTGTTCTCTTTAAGTGTGACAGGAATCCATCAAAGTCCTTAGCTTTTTAATTTCTTAAAAATATCCCTTAAACAGCAGACAATTTAAATTTTATAAGGTACAACATATCAATTCATTTCATTTTTTATAATTTGGGCTTTTTTTGCTCCATTTAGGTCTAGAGGGTTTTTTTTTTTGTTGTTGTTGTTGTTCAACAAAATGAATGCTCAAAGATTCAAGTCCCATTTTTCTTAAGGTCATTATCTCTCCAATGCATTACTTTGGCCCCTTTACTGCAAAGTAGTTGAACTTACCTGTATAAGTTTGTTCTCAGATTCAATATCATGTTCAATATTTTTATATGCCTACCACATTATGCCAAGATCACATTGCTTTGATTACTCTAGCATAAAAATTTTTGTAATTAGGTAGTATTAGTCCTCCAAGTTGACTAACTGGAGTATGGGCACTCACCCAGAATGTGGGGTTGGAGTAAAACACAAATGTGGTTGATGTCTGAGAAATACTGGTAATTCCCCTGCTAGACTTACTGCTTCAAAAGGTTAGATGCTTTCCCTGTGTTGTTCACCACTATATATTCAACTTCTGAAAAGATGTCTGATACAAAGAGCTCTGTCTCCAGACAATTCCTGTTTGTTTGAAATAATACACAATCAGCTGGAATCTGTGAAGTTTCTCAATACCTTCAGACTTCAGCAATGTTTTGAAAGAGCTGCTTCCAAGTAATGATTAAGTCAAATTTGCTGCCGAATCACAAGTGACATATTCTAGGCAAGTTCTGCATTTTTGTAGCTTGTGATTTGAGATATTTTCCTAACACTTTTTTTGTGCTCAATATTACTTACCTGTAAAGTGTGGAACCCGTTGCACCTACTTCACTCATTTAAGGATGAAATGTGTTAGTATATGTAAAAGTTTAGACATTGTCGCAATTAATACTAAAATAAGTAATAGTGATTTCTATCCATAAACTATCACCAGTATCACAGCCTTTAGCCTCAGTAGATCCTCATGGAAAGATAGGCTGCCTTTGTGAGGGGGAAACAGGAGACCAGTGATAATGGCGCATGACAGTGCTTCCAAGCAGAAGTATCTTCTCTGATACTGAGCAGCAACCTTTTTCCTGCTCTCTCTATTGGAAGCAATAACCAGGTGCCAATCAGCTTTATTTTTCTGTTCTCTTCAAGGTTTTATTACTTGTATTTTCCTGCCACTGAAAATATGAAGCAGAAGCAGTCTTCTCCAACCTGCCCTTTCTCACAATCCTCAGGACTAGCAAATAAAGCTCACTTCCAGTAATGATTTTGTAGCTCATTGGACCAAGCATGGAGACGTTACAAAACTAAGACATCTCAAAAACGTAATGATGCTAGTGTCATCACTCCAACTTCCCTGTTAAGATAATAAGTAGAAATACTGGAAATTTCAATAACTCACTTATATTCTTGATGGTAGTTTTTTTTTACCAAACTCCCTAAACTACACTCAAAATTGCCTTTCCCTAGACAGCCATCACCTTTCTGTCAGATAACTTTTGATTCTCTTTTCTGCTGTCAAATCAGTGTCTAGAAAGCTGGATAAAATAATGTGTCCTTTGCCTAAATCCACTCACTAGTCTACATTTATGAAGAAGTACAGACTACCCATTTAATTTAAATGTTACCCACTTAATGAAAATCATTTTCCATAACTGACCAATCCATTTCAGTGAGTCCTGCAAATGGGCTTGTCACGCTGCTAGGCACCAATGGGTCTCAGATGTCAGCAGGCACCTTCTGAAAATGATGAGAATAGGAGCTATTCTGAGGAGGAGGGACTTCTTACTTTGGCACCCACCGAGCTGATATTTTGAATCTAAACCTTTGTCAAGCTGTTAGAGGACAATATTCATTCAGTTTTATATGAAATGTCTTTCTAACAGAATACTCATTTGATGGAAAAGAAAATCAATGGAAGTGTTATTGCCTCGCTCTTATCTAGAGTATTCTACAAACAGCTTTGAAACTCATTTATGTTCCTAAAAGCCGTGGGCATCTTCTGTGGCAACCATTGATGAATTTTCAATCAGAGGAAAATAAAAGGCAAAGGAGTTTACACATTTTTTTTCTTGATGTTCTCACAATGTATTAGCAAAAAAGATGTGTATGGGGGTCAGAAGGACTAGAAACAGGTAAATAAATGTTAAAATTAGGCATAAAACATGAAAAGCAATACACAAAGAAAGACAATAATTATAACTTTTCAAGGGCATTTTTACATAGAAAATTATATGTATATATGTATACATATTATAACATAATTTACATTTGGAAAATATTTCACAGGTCAATATATATTTTATGTTTTTCTTAAAATAATGCTAAATTTTATCATTTACCTCTTATCATCTACACATAGAAGTAGGGAATTAATAATGCAGTTTTCCTTTTGTCCTTTATTATAGGCAAACTAGCTCTTAGACCTACACTTTCCTCTCAAATTCTACAGAAATTTTTATAGGAAAAAAAATACTGTGGTTACCAGTGAGCATGATTCCCACCTGCATTACATTTAGTGACTCATCTACTCCATAGAACAGTAATTCAGAAGTAGAAAACCATACCTTTTAGCCTAGGACCAAGTATTATTTAGAAATATTTACCTTAGAGTGCGTGGGTGGCTCAGTCAGTTAAGCATTCAACTCCTGGTTTCAGCTCAGGTCCTGATCTCAGGGTGGTGAGGTCAAGCCCGCATTGGGCTCCACACTCAGTGTGGAGTCTGCTTGAGTTTCTCTCTCTCTGCCCCTCCCACTCATGCTCACTCACTCTCTCTCTCAAATAAATAATCTTAAGAAAAAAAATATTTACCTCATACCTACCTATTCATAAAGTACTTTTTAAAATATTTTATTTATTTATTTGACACAGAGAGAGAGAGAGAGAGCACTGGCAGGGGGAGCAGGAGAGGGAGAAGCAGGCTCCTCACTGAGCGGGGAGCCTCATGTGGGACTTGATCCCAAACCAAAGGCAGACGGTTAACTGCCTGAGCTACCCAGGTGCCCCCATAAAGTACTTTGAAAGGGGATGTTTTATGTCCTAAAACAGAAGTGCTGAGTAATGATTTGTGAAATCAAATACAGCTTTGGATGATCATCCCTCTCTTTTGTACCCCAAAAGCACCTGAAAACTATTACTTTTTCAGTAATCGTTTAATACTATTTCAGTATTTCAGTAATACTTTCTTCAGTAATAAACTGGTTCTTGTGGGCCAGTGTCAATTCTGCTTAGTGTTAAATGAGAGGTAAACTTCAATTTCTTTCCTGCAGTCTCTTATAATTTTATCAGTAATTTGAGTACTGCTTTAAATACAGGAGAGGTTAAAAGAGTTAATCATAATGGAAAAAAGAATGCAGTTAACGTTTTTAGCATTTTTGTAAGTAGAAGGTACTTGAAGTTAAAATTAAAATTCTACATTAAGACCTTTGTAAAAGTCTTTCAGAATATATTTAATGATGAATCTACATGTAGATTTAAAAGTATTTATCCACAAAGAAATCTTTTTTGTGAAATACCCGTGTTTAGCATAATAAAGCACTCTCTCTCTATTCCACTGTTACTAACACTTACCTTGTTACTCCAGTGGCCTCATAGCGAATTTCTCTTTGTTTCCTTCTAAGTGATATTTTAAGGTATGGAAAGCATATAATTCAGAGTGAAATTAGTCATTAAGACCAAAGATAACTATAATTATAGTGACAAAACTTTCTGTTTATTTATTTAGATTAATGTGAATTTAATAAATTCACCTACACAAAAATTTTGAACATGAATATTTTTCTAAAATATGAGACTATAAAACTAAATATAGAAATTCATACATCTGGCTCATGTTGACTTCAGGGAATGGATATAAATCTGATTGCCATGAGGAAAAATAAAGGAAAACAAATACCAGTTGTGTATACCCAGGAAAAGCATCTCTCTATTTAATTCTAGTAAAAGCCATAGTTAGCACTGGGGCTCCCGGATGGCTCAGTCGGGAAAGCGTCCCCCTCTTGATTTCAGCACAGGTCCTATTCTCAGGGTTGAACCCTGCGTCGGATTCTAGGCTTAGCGTGGAGCTTGCTTAAGATGCCCTCTCTGCCCTTCCTCTCTCTCTCAAAAAAAAAAAAAAAAAAAAAAAAAAAAGGCAATACTTAGCACAGGTTATGTAATACAACAATGCAATGCAGAACAGAAATTGTATCTGATTAAGCAGCCATAAAAACACTTCCTTAAAGTCTTATATAAATTAAGATGGAGAAATGTGTTAAAATCTTAACTTTAAATAATGTATAAATTTCTTGATCAATATGCCCAATCAATGCATATAATGAAATGTGAAAATTTAAAAATATGATTTAAAACTTTGAGAATTCTGTATCATGCTTAATCATTTTTAAAGGAGCCACTCTGTTTTTGACAAAATTTTATCATGAAAGGAAGGAAATGTTTCTGTTGCATCTGAGTGCGTTTTATAAGAAAATAGCAAAGAGCACCATGAATGTTAAAATGTGGTAATCAAATATGGTCTTCTTATTTGTGGTGTTACCTGAAATATGGATGACACTTTGTCAATCTCTGCATTTCCCTCCGTATGTTTATCTATGTCTAGCTATATATATTATTTATATATATTTATGTATATATATATATATATACACTTACACGAAATGCACACATATATGCTTTCTGATCTTATAGAAAATAAAAAGTGATACTTAGAATAGTTTCATATCTGTTATAGAGTTAATTACTGGTAAAGATCTAGACTCCAGTATAGAGTCTAGATCTCATACCTGTAATTGTGATTTATAGTAAGAAGTGCTTATTTGGTTTCTGTCATAGAATTCCTAAAAGGCTTGGCATTTCCTTAGTGGTGAGAGCAACAAAGATGCCTTTTGTCATGCTAATGAATGACTTTTGGATCTCACCTACAGATGGGGTGTTCGCCAGTGGCGTCAACCATATGGTTAGAGATTTGGAACTTGAAGTCCCATTCCCTGCCCTCTGGGGAAGGCTGAAGGGCTGCAGAGTGAGGTTAGTCACCAGTGACCAATGATGATTTAGTCAATCATGCCTACATAATGAAGCCTCCATAAAACCCCAAAGGAGAGGATTTGGAGAGCTTCCAGGCTGGGGAACCAGAACCCTTCCACAAGGAAGGCCCCAAGTTCCATGAAGACAGAAACTCCTTTTTCCTTTAGACCTCACCCTATATATCTCTTCATTTGCTTGTTGATTTGTATCCTTTAAAATCCTTTGTAATAAACCAGAAATCTCATGAGTAAGCGGGTTTCCTAAGTTCTTTGAGCTGCTCCAGCAAATTAATCAAACCCAAGGAGGAAGTCATGGGAACCTCTGATTTATAGCCAATGAGTCAGAAGTACAATTAACAACCTGAGTTTGGAATGAGATCCTGAATTGGAAGGCGTTGTTGGAACCACCAGGCTGTAGCCTCTCAGGAGGGCAAGTGACAAGCTGGGCTTGTGACTGGTGTGTGAAGTGGGGATGTGGGAGGTCAGTCTTGCAGGAATCTGACTCGATCTCCAGGTAGATAGTGTCAGAAGTGAGTTGAATTGGAGGATACCCAGCTAGTTCCAAGAATTGCTTGTCAGTGGTGTGGGAATCCCCCTCCACACATTGAATTTGGGTCCAGAAACCCAAAAGAATTCCTCCCCTGGGAAAGGAGGCTATACACTGAAATGTTTCCACACCCCTGTAAGTAATCTTTCAGACTCGTACGCCAAAGCTCGGCCTCGTTTCCTGTGTTTCTGCCAATATCTGAGCTCCTACTAACAAGTTGTCTGTAATAAGAGCAGCAGTGTGGTCTGTCTTGAGCCCAGATTGAAGCAGATTGAGAAGACAAACAGCAGAATCCCAGCTGAAGGGCATTATGATTTTGTGAGGGCCCACTCTGCTAGCTCGGGAACAAACATAGCTCTGCGATTCAGAGGAGTTACCTGTCTCAGGTGAGCCCGTTACCTCTGAGATGTAGGAGCTGGTGGGTAAATGTTCCAGCATGCCATTCTTCAGACACAAACATTCTGAGAAGTATTCCCTTTAGTTCTCAGAAGGCCCCGCGTGGTGACCATGACGCCATGCCCTTATATTGGATCTCTTTCCTGTTCACTCACTTCCAAAATTCATCAGATTATATATATATATATATATATATATATATATATATCTCAGATATATATATATATTTTTTTTTTTTTGCGCTTGTTTAGGCTCTGCTTCCAGGGGAACCCAAATTAATATTGACTGGTAGTTGAAGAGAGATTTAGAGTTTTAAGGAAGGGTTTTGTTCATTCATTTGGTTGTTCTAAGATGGGAGAAGTAGAACCATATTTAAAATCAACTGGCAAGATCCATGAGTGAAAGAGGGAGTGAATACCAATGACAAAAATGGTGTAATAAGCTCTCAGGAAGTAGAAACTGGTGACATTCACTATATTGATTACCTTAAATGAAAAGAGGGACACACACATTCACATACACAAAGTAATGAAAATGGGTTTGGATAAATGTTGTTTTGTACTTTATAATGGAAAATGCATGGAATGAAAAAACAAAGCCGAATAAAACAAAACCCTGAGCTCTGAGGTTATTCCATTGCTGCCTAATCTTATCCCATATGATGTGTACCTTCCCTCATCCCATCAACCATTCTACCCTCTCCAGCCTCCCAAACCTTCCTTCTACATGCTCTGGAACCTAGAGTCTGATATCAGCAAATCACCCTCATATTTTGCTTTAAAGGGTCACCTTTGCTTTTTTTCATTTTACAGAATCTGGTTTTCTACAGCTTTCATTATTTATTTTACTGCTCTTACAGAGAGAAAAAAAAAGGAAAGGAAAGGAAAGGAAAGAAAAGAAAAGAAAAGAAAAAGAAAGAGAAAAAAGGGTTTCTTTTGGTTAGGTCTGTTTTGATTTTTCACCTGAATATACCCTAACTAGCACAGACTTCCTGGTGGGATAGGTATTATTTTACTGGCTCTTTCCTGCTGCTTCCAAATTATCACTTTTCTTTCAAAACCTTTTTGCTGTGGTCATCTAGAAAACTTCAAGTCAATTCTACCCACTCAGAAGTTCTCAGAATCAAGCCCAATGTCTTTCCCTGCATTGTTATGAGTCACAGATTGAACACCCATGCAAGCAATCTACCTAATACCATTGCCTCTCAGTTACTTGGCGCCTTCAGTAATCTTCCTGTATCCCTCCTTACCCTTCAACATATATAATCTTTTGTAGAACTTGACATCATCCGTTATTTCACTGCCCTCAAAATTTCAATTTCAGAAATCCTATTCCCCACATATTTTTCCATTGTTCCAGGTTATTTACCCTATCTGGTAAGTAAGACACTTTTAATGAATGTTTGACTCTTCGGAGTTTTCCATTGACCCAAAACAATTTTCTCTTAGCATCCCCAAATCTTTGTAGATTTAAAAATTTTCCTTTCCTGTCTTACCTAAAATATTGTCTTTCCCATAGCCACTCTCACTTTTGAGTACAATATCCTTTACTATATTTTTATAATAACCTTCACTACCTGAAAAATAGTTTTTTTTTCATATTTTTGCTTATTCAGTGCTGACTCTGTTACTCGAATGCAAGCTCTCTGAACACAAGGAATTTTTTCTCTCATTTCCTATTCCAGCCCAGGGTTTGGCAAATAGCAGACAATAGTAATTATTTGCTTATTAAATAAATGAATGAATGAACTGATTGTCACTTCCATTCAACTATATATATATTTAAATATTGGTAGTATTCTACATTTATATCTTAGTTATACTTACAGTCAAACTATACATTACTATGACAAATACAGAATTATTTTGAAACCATAGAGAAATATAATTTATTTTGTTCTCTAGCTTGATATTTTATACTAATGGTATTTTTAATTAGTATTTATCAAAACTACTACTCAGGTAATCTTAAAGATTGTAAGAGCAGAGAAGGTAAATTTTAAACACTTTTCTTTGAAATTGTGTTATATTCTATTTAAATTGTGCAAATGCAAATTATGCACTCTGAAAAATTAAACAAAATTTAATTTTGTCAAGTTAAGTAAAAGACTAGTAAACATAGCATGTAGTATCCATTTCCATGACCTTACAACAATATACATTTGTTTATATTTCTTTAGGGGTTATCCATGGAAGACCATGTAGGGTGAACTTACTGGATGATACAAGTGATTTTTCAATATTTTTCTTACTGCAAATGAATTTCATTTAATGCACTAGGTTTCCTATAAAATCTACCTCCGAAATAGATGCAATTCTAATTTTTGGTTTTTTTAATTATGATAACTATAAGGCCAAAGACTTGGAAAAGCATAAAGACTGCTATATATTGGCTTTATTTTTTTAAGCTTTCTCTAGCATTTATTTTTTGTATTTTTTTATTTTCTTATGTTATATTAATACATTACATCATTAGCTTTTGATGTAGTGTTCCATGACTCATTGTTTGCGTTTAAAACCCAGTGCTCTGTTCACTATATGCCCTCTTTAATACCCATCACCAGGCTAACCCATCACCCCATCCCCCTCCCCTCTAGAACCCTCAGTTTGTTTCTCAGAGTCCATAGTCTCTCATGGTTCGTCTCCCCCTCCAATTTCCCCCCCTTCATGTTTCCCTTCCTGCTATCTTTTTCTCTTTTTTTTTTTTAACATAATGTATTATTTCTTTCAGAGGTATAGATCTGTGATCCAACAGTCTTGCACAATTCACAGCGCTCACCATAGCACATACCCTCCCCAATGTCTATTACCCAGCCACCCCACCCCTCCCACCCCCCACCACTCCAGCAACCCTCAGTTTGTTTCCTGAGATTAAGAATTCCTCATATCAGTGAGAATATATGATACATGTCTTTCTCTGATTGACTTATTTTGCTCAGCATAATACCCTCCAGTTCCATTCACGTCATTGCAAATGGCAAGAATCCATTCCTTTTGATGGCTACATAACATTCCATTGTATGTATATACACCACCTCTACTTTATCCATTCATCTGTTGATGGACATCTTGGCTCTTCCCACAGTTTGGCTATTGTGGACATTGCTGCTATAAACATTCGGGTGATGTACCCCTTCGGATCCCTACATTTGTATCTTTGGGGTAAATACCCTGTAGTGCAATTGCTGGGTTGTATGATAGCTCTATTTTCAAATTTTTAGGAACCTCCACACTGTTTCCAGAGTGACTGCACCACCTTGCGTTCCCACCAACAGTGTAGGAGGGTTCCCCTTTCTCCACATCCCCGTCAACATTTGTCATTTCCTGACTTCTTAATTTTAGCCATTCTGACTGGTGTGAGGTGGTATCTCATTGAAGTTTTGATTTGGATTTTCCTGATGCCGAGCGATGTTGAGCACTTTTTCATGTGTCTGTTGGCCATTTGGATATCTTCTTTGAAAAATGTCTGATCTTGCCTTCTGCCCATTTATTGATTAGATCATTTCTTCTTTGGATGTTGAGTTTGGTAAGTTCTTTATAGATTTTGGATACTAGCCCTTAATCTGAAATGTCATTTGCAAATATCTTCCTCCATTCTGTGGGTTATCTTTTGGTTTTGTTGACTGTTTCTTCTGCTGTGCAAAAGCTTTTTATCTTGATGAAGTCCCAATATTCATTTTTGCCCTTGCTTCCCTTGCCTTTGGTAATGTTTCTAGGAAGAAGTTGCTGCGGCTGAGGTCGAAGAGGTTGCTGCCTGTGTTCTCCTTTAGGATTTTGATGGACTCCTGTCTCACATTTAGGTCTTTCACCCATTTTGAGTCTATTTTTATGCGTGATGTAAGGAAATGGTTCAGTTTCATTCTTCTGCATGTGGCTGTCCAATTTTCCCAACACCATTTGTTGAAGAGACTTTTTTCCATTGGACGTTCTTTCCTGCTTTGTTGAAGATTAGTTGACCATAGAATTGAGGGTCCATTTCTGGGCTCTCTATTCTGTTCCATTGATC
>NW_027397079.1:10287034-10291191 GCF_003265705.2 Callorhinus ursinus | reverse complement strand
TCCCCCAATCCATGAGCATGGAATGTTTTTCCATTTCTTTGTGTCTTCCACAATTTCTCTCATGAGTATTTTATAGTTTTCTGAATACAGATACTTTGCCTCTTTGGTTAGATTGATTCCTAGGTATCTGATGGTTTTGGGTGCAATTGTAAATGAGATCGACTCCTTAATTTCTCTTTCTTCTGTCTTGTTGTTGGTGTATAGGAATGCCACTGATTTCTGGGCATTGATTTTATATCCTGCCACTTTACTGAATTCTTGTATGAGTTCTAACAGTTTTGGGGTGGAATCTTTTGGGTTTTTCACGTAAAGTATCATATCATCTGCAAAGAGTAAGAGTTTGACTTCCTTGCTGATCCAGATGCCTTTGATTTCTTGTCTGATTGCTGTGCCTAGGAAATCTAATACTATGTTGAATAGCAGTGGTGATAGTGGACATCCTGCCATGTTCCTGATCTTAGGGGGAAAGCTCTCAGTTTTTCCCCAATGAGAATGATATTAGCTGTGGGTTTTCATGCATGGCTTTTATGATATTGAGGTATGTACCCTCTATACCTACTCTGAAAAGTTTTGATCAGGAAAGGATGCTGTACTTTGTCAAATGCTTTTTCTGCATCTGTTGAGAAGATCATATGGTTCTTGTTCTTTCTTTTATTAAGGTATTGAATCACATTGAGTGATTTGCGGATGTTGAACCAACCTTGTAGCCCAGGGATAAATCCCACTTGGTTGTGGTGAATAATCCTTTTAATGTACTGTTGGATCCTATTGGCTAGTTTTTTGGTGAAAATTTTTGCATCCACGTTCATCAAGGATATTGGTCTGTAATTCTCCTTTTTGATGGGATCTTTGTCTGGTTTGGGGATCAAGGTAATGGTGGCCTCATAAAACAATTTGGACATTTTCTTTCCATTTCTATTTTTTGGAACAGTTTCTGAAGAATAGGTATTAATTCTTCTTTAAATGTTTGGTACAATTCCCCTGGGAAGCCATCTGGCCCTGAGCTTTTGTTTGTTGGGAGATTTTTGATGACTACTTCAATTTCCTTAGCGGTTATAGGTCTGTTCAGGTTTTCTATTTCTTCCTGGTTCAGTTTTGGTACTTGATACATCTCTAGGAATGCTTCTATTTCTTCCAGATTATCTAATTTGCTGGCATAGAGTTGCTCATAATATGTTCTTATAATTGTTTGTATTTCTTTAGTGTTTTTGGTGAGTTCTCCTCTTTCATTCATGATTTTGTTTATTTAGGTCATTTCTCTTTTCTTTTGGATAAGTCTGGCCAGGGGTTTATCAATCTTGTTAATTCTTTCAAAGAACCGGCTCCTAGTTTCACTGATCTGTTCTACTGTTCTTTTGGTTTCTATCTCATTGATTTCTGCTCTGATCTTTACTATCTCTCTTCTCCTGCTGGGTTTAGGCTTTATTTGCTGTTCTTTCTTCAGCTCCTTTAGGTGTAGGGTTAGGTTTGTAATTGAGACCTTTTTGTTTCTTGAGAAAGGCTTGTTTTGCTATATACTTTCCTCTTTGGACTGCCTTTGCTGTATCCCAAAGATTTTGAACAGTTGTGTTTTCATTTTCATTTGTTTCCTTGAATTTTTTAAATTCTTCTTTAGTTCCTGGTTGACCCATTCATTCTTTAGTAGGATACTCTTTAGCTTCCATGTATTTGAGTTCTTTCTGACTTTCCTCTTGGGATTGAATTCTAGTTTCAAAGCATTGTGGTCTGAAAATATGCAGGGAATAATCCCAATATTTTGGTAGTGGTTGAGACCTGATTTGTGACCTAGGATGTGATCTATTCTGGAGAATGTTCCATGGGCACTAGAGAAGAATGTGTATTCCGTTGCTTTGGGGCGGAATGTTCTGAATATATCTGTGAAGTGCATTTGGTCCAGTGTGTCATTTAAAGTCTTTATTTCCTCGTTCATCTTTTGCTTAGATGATCTGTCCATTTCAGTGAGGGGGGTGTTAAAGTCCCCCACTATTATTGGATTGTTGTCAATGTGTTTCTTTGTTTTTGTTATTAATTGCCTTATGGAATTGGCTGCTCCCATGTTGGGGCATAGATATTTACAACTGTTATATCTTCTTGTTGGATAGACCCTTTAATAAGATATAGTGTCCTTCCTCATCTCTTATTACAGTCTTTAGTTTAAAATCTAATTTGTCTGATATAAGGATTGCCACTCTAGCTTTCATTCGGTGTCCATTAGCATGGTAAATCGTTTTCCACCCCTTCACTTTCAATCTCGGGGTGTCTTTGGGTCTAAAATGAGTCTCTTGCAGACAGCATATCGATGAGTCGATTTTTTGTCCAATCGGATAGCCTGTGTCTTTTGATTGGGGCATTGAGCCCATTTACATTCAGGGTAACTATTGAAAGGTATGAATTTAGTGCCATTGTATTGCCTGTAAGGTGACTGTTACTAATAGTGTCTGTGTTCCTTTCTGGTCTGTTTCTTTTAGGCTCTCTCTTTGCTTAGAGGACCCCTTTCAATATTTCTTGTAGGGCTGGTTTTGTGTTTGCCCATTCCTTTAGTTTTTGTTTGTCCTGGAAGCTTTTTATCTCTCCTTCTATTTTCAATGACAGCCTAGCTGGATATAATCTTCTTGGCTGCTAATTTTTCTCGTTTAGTGCTCTGAATATATCACGCCAGTCCTTTCTGGCCTGCCAGGTCTCTGTGGATAGGTCTGTTGCCAATCTAATGTTTCTCTCATTATAGGTTACCTGTCTCCTCTTCTGAGCTGCTTTCAGGATTTTCTCTTTGTCTCTGAGACTCATAAGTTTTACTATTAGATGTTGGGGTGTTGACCTATTTTTATTGATTTTGAGAGGGGTTCTCTGTGCCTCCTGGATTTTGATGCCTGTTTGTTTCCCCAAATTAGGGAAGTTCTCTGCTATAATTTGCTCCAATATACCTTCTGTCCCTCTCTCTCTTTCTTCTTCTTCTGGGATTCCAATTATTCTAATATTGTTTCATCTTATGGTATCACTTATATCTCCAATTCTGCCCCCATGATCCAGTAGTTGTTTCTCTCTTTTTCTCAGCTTCTTTATTTTCCATCATTTGGTCTTCTACATCACTAATTCTCTCTTCTTCCTCATATCCTAGCAGTTATAGCCTCCATTTTTTATTGCAGCTCATGAATAGCCTTTTTGATTTCAACTTGGTTAAATTTTAGTTCTTTTATTTCTCCAGAAAGGATTTCTCTAATAATATCCATGCTTTTTTCAAGCTCAGCTACTATCTTTAAAATCGTCATTCTGAACTCTTGTTCTGAAATCTTACTAATGTCCGTATTGATTAGGTCCCTGGCAGTCTGTACTACCTTTTTTTCTTTTTGTTGAGGTGATTTTTTTCCATCTTGTCATTTTGTTCAGAGGAGAGTAGATGAATGAGAGAACAAAATGCTAACAGGTAACAAAATCCACATAAAATATACACTAAACAAATCAAAAAAGACCTGAAACCAGGGGAAAAGAAAGGGAAAGAAAGAAAGAAAGAAAGAAAAGAAAATTATAAAAACAACAAAAACAAAACAAAAAAAACAGAGTATGATCAAATATGATCAGGCTGGTGCATAGATCATTGCCACACACTAGATTTTGGGTGTATTTTGTTCTGTTAGAGGAAAGGGCCTCCCAAAATTTTAAAGAAAGAAAAACTTATATATGTACAAAAATAAGGGTTAATACGATGAAGGCATGGAATATTACTGTAAAGATTAAAATTATAAAAGATTTTTTAAAAGGAATTGATAAGATAAGAAGTTGGTTGAAAAAAGAAAGAATAGGATTTAAAAAAAAAAAAAAGAGAGAGGGCTCCTCGGTGGCTCACTTGGTTAAGCGACTGCCTTTGCTCAGGTCATGATCCTGGAGTCCCAGCATCGAGTCCCACATCGGGCTCCCTGCTCAGCAGGGAGTCTGCTTCTCCCTCTGACCCTCTTCCCTCTCATGCTCTCTATCACTCATTAAAAAAAAAAAAAGGAGAGAATGTGATTAGGTAGGAGACTAGAACAAAGCCATACACTAGAGATTTAGGGTATATTTATCAAAATATACCTTAAGGAGAAAGTGTATCTCAAAATTTTAAAGAGAAAACAACTTATATATATATATATATATATATATATATATATATATATATATATATG
>NW_027397079.1:10139084-10282034 GCF_003265705.2 Callorhinus ursinus | reverse complement strand
GCCATTCTCATTGATTGGTAAACTTGGTCTTGGCTGGCTGTTCTTGCTGATCTTCTGGGGAAGGGGCCTGTTCCCATGGTTCCCAAATGTCTTTGCCGGAGGCAGAATTGCCCTGCCCTTGCCGGTCTGGTCTAAGTAATCTGCTCCAGTTTGTTCTCAAGAGCTTTGTTCCTTGCAAGCTTTCCATACAGCTTTGGAGGTTGAGAGTGAAAATGGCAGCCTTCCAATCTCTGCCCCAGAGGAGCTGAGAACTCAGGGTCCCACGCCTCAGTGAGCCCCCAGAGAAAAGCAGTCAGTCACTCCTGTCTCCCCGGTCTCCGGCTGCACTCTGTGCTCACCTGGCCTGGGACCCAGCATTTCTGTCTCTGGCACATGACCCCATGTGGAGTCTCCAAACCCAGTAGATCCCTGTAGTGCACTCCCATACTTGACTACAGATTTTAAATGTGCAGATTTCAGAAGTTCAAACATATACATGCATGCATACAGATAAATAGATAAATATTTTGACATCCCAATGAGAAAAAATTTTAAAAAGGAATATGTTTAAGTTCGAGAGGCCAGGAGTGACTTCAGAAAGAATAAGAGTCAGTTTATGTCCACTAAAGTTATGGCAGACTGACTTAACTTTCATACACTATGACTTCTATGATAGTGCATGTAAATAAATTTTAGTCAAAGTTTTAAAATGCCTTAGTATAATGTTATTATAGATAACATTGGAAAAATATGGCATATTTATGCATTAGCCAGGTATATATGTAGTATTTTATCAGCCATATTAAAAATGTGATGATTATCAATGTGTTATTTAGGGGCATACCACAGAGTTCTGTCCTTGAAAATGAGCTACCAACGTGTATATAATTAAATGAATACAGATATTTTTCTGCCTTTCCCTAAAGCATATTTAGTTAGTCTACCTTTTCTTCCACTTTCAATGTCTATTTCCCCTAGATTCGTTCCTGTTGTCAAACCTTGTTTAAACTAAATAAGATATGTTTCAAAAATCATACTATCCTCATGTAGTATGCTGTATCTCTCTCAATCTGTTAGGCTTCGTTTTCTTAAGACTATTATACATTTTCTTTACCCATGTATTGTTTTACCATTTAGAGCTCTCCAAGCCCTTAAAGTCTGCCTCCAGCGAGAATCTCTACAATGTCATAAACTTTTTTTAAAGTTTTTTTTTTTTTTAATTCTAGTTAGTTAACATACAGTGCAATATTAGTTTCAGGTATACAGTTTAGTGATTCAACAATGTATATTCTTTTTTTTTCTTTTTTTTAAAGATTTTATTTATTTATTTGAGAGAGAGAGAATGAGAGATAGAGAGCATGAGAGGGAAGAGGGTCAGAGGGAGAAGCAGACTCCCTGCTGAGCAGGGAGCCCGATGTGGGACTCGATCCCACGACTCCAGGATCATGACCTGAGCTGAAGGCAGTCGCCTAATCAACTGAGCCACCCAGGCGCCCTCAACAATGTATATTCTTAATGTCTAGTATTCAATCAGGAATCAGTAGGCATAGAAAAAAAAAAAAGGAAATACATTATCCAAAGTCTAGAAAAAATGAAGTCAGTAGAAACAAAATCAAATGACTGGTATTTGAATATATTTATCATTCTTGTGGGCATTCTTGATTAGGGAACTCTACTGAGCAACTCTCCTCAGAAGAATATCCAAACATCTAAGATTCTTCCATTGCTTTCCCTTGGCACCTTTGCCAGAAGTGAGTAAAAATGAAGCAGTGAGATGGGGTGCCTGGGTGGCTCAGATGGTTAAGCGTCTGCCTTCGGCTCAGGTCATGATCCCAGGGTCCTGGGATCGAGTCCCGCATCGGGCTCCCTGCTCCTTGGGAGCCTGCTTCTCCCTCTGCTTCTCTCTCTCTCTCTCTCCCTCTCTCTCTCTGTCTCTCATGAATAAATAAATAAAATCTTTAAAAAAAAAATGAAGCAGTGAGGATCATATATCAAGTCCCATACTGACTTCCTTTCACTTCCATAAAACGTTTCATTGATCAGAAATCACTAACAGGACCAAATATATCTACAGGAAGGTTAGAAAATATATCTTAGTAGAGTAGGAAGAATAGAGTCAAACTTTTAGAGCATCTAACTAATTTTCGCCACATTCTCCAACTTCTTGTTTGGCTCCTTTTTCCTTTCATTAAATATAAAATAAGCATTTCCCTTAATTCATATCTAAGGCTTCTCCCTTTACATTCTTTTTCAGAAAAGTCATCCCAATCTAGTTCTTTAAATGACATGCCTATATAGATTATGTGTGTGTGTGTGTATGTGTGTGTGTGTATGTGTGTGTGTGTGTGTGTGTAAGTATATGTGTATATATTTTTTAAATACACACTGGATAATTTTGAACAGACTTAAAAGACTAGAGAGTAATATAATATACACATTTAAGTAGGACAAAATCAACCAACAATTGACCGAATTTTGTACAGATAACTTAAGGTTTGTATGCATGAATGGGCAAAATTTCTCCTAAGTCCAAGATCTCACTATTCTCTTATTTTTAGTTTTGAGGTCTGTCTCATCTTTTCTCCATTTTCTGATACTTTCTGCCCTGTACGTTCCATCTCTTTACCTGGAAATCTGTCTAGCAACTCAAGCTCAGAATGTTCAGAACTGAACTCAATTTCCCACAAACCTGTTCCCTGCCCTTTGTTCCTTAAACAAGATATTGCCAAATTCCTTCAATACAAACTAAAAACATGAACATAAATGCACTCCTCTTTCCTTCCCCATTGTTGAGATAAGAGCAGGGTCACTATAATGTCAAATTTAACATGATATCATAAGGTTTTGTATAATTTCTACTTATGCATATTTGAGCACTGACACTTAGAACTCACTTCTAAAAATTTAGAATCCTGGATGTCTTTGTGAAACCCAATTGCTTAAATATACAATGGAAACAATAAATTAATTGTAATTTATATAATACAATTTGATACGGGGTTTCTAGTTGATTACAATTTAGTTATAATTGAAGCATGCTGCATGATGGCTAATTTGAAATATAGTGTCATTCTCAAATAAGGTAATAGTCACATTCAACTCTGTACTCCTTACATGTTATAAAAAGGGAAGTTGGCAGTCTGGAGAAGGGCCATAAGAGGATTACCAGCAGGCTGAAGAGCTAGAAAATCAAATAACATAAGGGGCTTCGGAAGTAGCCTCTGTTATTTAATATGGCAAATAGTTCTCTTCAAATATCTAAGAGCTGTGCTTTGCCAAAGAGAATACATTTGCTATCTGTTCCAGAAAGCAGAACTGGAATATAAAGGTATGAAATAGCCAGAAGTTACTTTCTAGTCTGGTTTAAGATAGAATTTTCCAATGGAGCCCTTCATAAATGGAATGGCAGTTTTATATTCTTCATCCACCTCGGATATTATTCCTGTTATGGAAGATGAATTCGAATATTTCATCTAAAAAGCCCTTCTGAACTGAAGTTCCATAATTATATGCATCTGTAGCAGTTCAATAATAGATGAAGTGTATAAAGAAATGCTTGAACATAAATAAAAATACCACTTTGCACCAGTGAGCTGAAGGACCTTAAGAACTCACATTTCTAAATGCTTAGAATGCAACTCTATCTGCAATGGAGGAGGGATAGAGCATTTAGTGTATATATCGGAGAGACCAGGGGCATTGGCCTAGGTATTCTAGTTCTCAGTGGGGGGACACCAAAATAATAGGGGCAACTAATATATAGAATCTTGAGAAGAGAGTTCAAATTGAATTGCAGTTTAAATCTAGGGCTGACTGAAGGAAATCAGATCGCTAAAAGAATAACATTTACTTTATTTGAAGATATAATTGAGTGATCTTCACATGGGAAAATATTTTAATGGTGTGAGCCTTTGTTTGAAATATGTTACTCTCTATATATTTGTAAGTGAGGCTTTATAACAGGAAGTCTCAGTATTTCACATTTTATACATGTGTAAATGTAAAGCTTTGGAATTTCTTAGCTGTTCTCCACAAAACTCATATTAAAGGATGTCTGCTGATGAAAATATTAATATGTCCACTTTAAGTAACTTCCTCTAGATAACAATTGTTGGATTAATTGCATAATATTATCCTAGAACATATTCTATCCTGGCTAAAACAGGTAAACTAAAACTTAATGTGTTTTTTGAATACTTTTAAATGAATGCTCTAAAGATTTAAGAAATAGATCCAAATTAGATATGAGCTTGATATTCAGTATAAATAAATTAACATGACTGCTATTAATTTACTTATTCCTATTATGTATAGTAAATTCACTAATTATTTATATACAAATTCACCACTATTTGTGTTATTAAATTCCTTCATACAATTTGAAGACATACTAGCTTATGTATTTGTCAATCATCAATGACAATGTCTTATAAAATTCATTTTCAGTACCTCAGATACATAAAATCTGAGATGAGTATCAGATGATTTCACCAGAGATTGAGTGATAGTATAATTGACATTCATACACTACAGGTTTTCTACCAAAAGTTAAACAAAATATTGCACTTGAACTTCTGTCTCTCTTAATGTACAATGTTTTAAAAATCAAAATCAGAATTTTTATTGTTCTCATAACAATTTTCTTTTCTACATGGTTATTCCTTCCTATTCAGCCACATTATTAGTTATTATAGTAAAATGAACTTTGGAGATATTTATACGTGCATTACGCTCCGGGCACCCTTCCTCACTCGTGCCCTTTTCTGAGTCCTGTGGTGAGTTTGCCAAAAGATTTTATCATCTGTAACTTTCTCAGCTGCATCTTAAACCCAGACTCTTCCACTCCCCAAAGTCCTCACTTTCTGCCTTCCATCTTTCAAGCTTCTCCTTTCTTGCATTTGCTTTCAGTTGCTGAGGATTGCAGAAGAAGAGAGTGGCTGCGGGTATTGCTGCAGGGTTTAGGAGGAGTGGTTGAGGGAGCATCTCTTAGACAGAAAGCTGAAAGGGGCCCTGAAATCAAAGTAATGCATAGGGCCAAGAGTTCAGGAAGGTGATTGAGTCTGTAAATTAGAGAATGAGCTCCAACCTGGTCTTTCCCTGCTGCTGCTCATCTCTTTGAGAAAGTTGATACTTTTATTAAGATACAGCTTAAATGTTTTATCTGTCCACAAAGAGAACCATTCTGAATGCCCATATTAGGATTTGTTTCTCTTTTGTATGCTGCAATAGAGCACTGCGTTGTTCAGAACAGGCTTTTATACAGTTTATTGCAATTACTTATGTGAAAAATTATGAACTCCATTGGAATAAAAGCCCTATCTCTCTTATGTATATATATCTAATCCTTAATATAATGACTGACAAAAAAGTTCAGTGGATATCTGTTGAGCAAATGAATAGACAAACGCATAAAGAACAGGGCCTCTGGGGTGCCTGGGTGGCTCAACTGATTAAGCATCAGACTCTTGATTTTGGCTCGGGTCATGATCTCAGGGTCGTGAGATGGAACCCAGGATCAGGCTCTGCACACAGTGGGGAGTCTGCTTGTCTTCCTCTCCCTCTGCCCCTCCTCTTGCATTTTCTCTCTCTCTCTCCCATTCTCTCTTTTTCCCTCTCAAATAAATAAATACATCTTTAAAAAAACGAACAGAGCCTCTAAGAAATATTAAGGGCTGACATACTGTTCAAGGAAATTTAAAGCCAAGGAGGTAAAATCATGAAGTGTAAATCTAACTTGTAGGTTGGAGTGGACTCCGAGTTAATACTCCTGGCTGGACTGTTGTTCCAGATTGGCTTTTATACACTGTGTCTAGTATGATAGAAAAGCTACATTCAAAACATTGGCACATTTATTCAGAGAACATTCACTGAGTATTTATTATGTATAAGGTCATTGTACTATGTGCAAGTAGACTACGTGGAACAAAATATAAAGATTTCGGCAAGGAGACAGTCAATAGGCAAGACAAGAAATAAAAACCATAATTAGAAATTGTGATAAAATCAAAATTATAGTATTCTGAACCTAGAGGGTTTTAAAACCAGTGCCTAGAACAGAGTAGGACCTCGATAATTATGTATTCAATGACAAGTTAATCATAGGGGATGGGGGACATTGTGAATAGTGTCCAAAGAAGTAGCATATGAGTTTAGATCTAAATGGAAGGGGGAAACAAAGAATAGAAAAAGAAGTCAAAAAAATCAAGTTCAAAGGCACTGACATAAGAAATAACTTAGTATTCTTAAAGTCCAGAAAGAAGGCCATGAATACATTCCAGGAATATATCCCAAAGATAGAAAACACTAGTGGACATTAAGCAAGGTAGAAAACAACTTATTTACATTTAAAAAAAAAAAAGATATCTGTGGCTTTTTTGAATAATGGATTGTAGAGCACAGAAGACTGAAGGGTGTAAAACCCGGAGGGGAGGCTATTGGCGGTTCTTTTTTTTTGGCAGTTCTAAGGAGTGAAACTATTACGATTTGTTTACGGAGTGGATATGAAGGTGAGAAAATGGAAAGACATAAAAATAACGACTCCTACATCTTGCTGGTTAAGCAACTGTGAGGCTTATGTTAATGGAGGAACTACTTTAGTGTGTGTGTGTGCGTGTGTGCACGTGTGCATGTGCAGGTTGTCTTTATATATGATGTAAGGTGAGATCTGTCTGTCTATCCTTATACCAGGATAGACATACCAGACGTTGCCTTGGTTATTGTTGCTTTGTAGTAAGTTTTGAAAGTTAAAAGTGTGAGTTCTACAATCTTGTTCTTTTTCAAGATCATTTTGGGTAGTAGGGGTCTCTTGCAATTCCATATGAAATTTAGAATCAGCTTGTCAATTTTTACAAAGAAATCAGCTAGAATCTGAAAGCAATTGTGTTGAATCTGTGGATTAACTGGGGGAATAATGGTCAGTCCAGCTATAATGTTTTGCCAATTTTGTTGATCTTTTCAAAAACCACCTTTTAGTTTTATTGATTTTCTTTACTGTTCTTCTGTTGTCTATTGTATAAATTTCTGGTCTAATCCTTATTACTTCCTTCCTTCTGCTTCCTTTTGGTTTAATTTGTTCTTTGTCCAAAGCATTATGGTAGAAGTTTAGGAAACTTATTAATCTAACATCATTTTTTTTTCATTTTTAATATAGGCATTTACATCTATAAGATTCCCTGAAGTACAGGTGAATCTCAAATCTCTTGGCATGTTATATCTTCATTTTTGTTCCTCTCAAAATATGTCCTAACTTCTTTTTTTTTAATTTCTTCTTTGACACATTAGTTATTTAGTGGTGTTTTGTGTAATTTCCACTTGTCTGTGATCATCCCAAGTTTCTTTCTGTTGTTTCCTAATTCAGTCAAATGTGGTCAGAGAAAACACTTTCTATTATTTCTGTCCTTTTAAATTTAATGACGTTTGATCTATGGCCCAGTCTATGGCTCATCCTGGAGAATGTTCTTAAACATGGGCACCTGAGAAGAATGTATATTATGCTTTTGTTTGGTAGAGTGTTCTATAGATGTCTATTAAGTCTAGTTTGCTTATATAACGGTTCAAGTCTTCTACCCTTCTTGTCCTGCCTAGTTTTTCTATTCATTATTGAAGGAGGGATGCACTAGGTTGAATAGTGTTTCTGCAAAACTCTTGTCTAACCAGAACCTCAGAATCTGGCGTAATTTGGAAATATAGTACTTCTAAGGCAGACACAAAAGAAAGAAGCCATGTGAACACAGTGGAGGAGATTGGAATTATGCTGCTATGAGCCAAAGGATGTTAATGATAGCCAACAACCACCCAAGGTAGGGGAGGCAAGGATGGATTCTTCCCCAGTGTCCTCAGAGGGACTGTGGCTCTGCTGACACCTTGATTCCTGACTTCTGGTCTCTGGAACTATAAGAAAATAAATGTCTTATTTAAGCCATCCATGTTTGTGGTAATTTGTTACAGCCGACTTAGTTACTAATATAGTGATTTTGGTGCTGGTAAGTGAGGTGCTGCTGTAGCAAATGCCTAAAAATTGAAACAGGGTTTGGGATTGGGTAATGACTAGAGGTTGAAAGAATTTTGAAGTGCATGATAGAAAAATATCTAGATTGCCTTGAGGATTTTGATAGAAATATAAATGTCAAGGGTGACACTGCTGAGAGCTCAGAAGGGAGTGAGGAGAGCCATAGAGAAGGTTCCTGTCATCTTAAAGGACACATGTGGTATCCCAAACTGAAGGTTGCTGGAAATATGAATATTTAAGGTATTTCTGAGGAAGGCTCAGATGGAAATAAAGAGTATGTGTTGGACACTGAAGGAAAAGCAATCCTGGTTATAAAGTGGCAAAAACTTGGCAGAATTTTATTCTCCTGTTGGGTGAAAAGTAAAACTTGGAAGTAATGAAGTTGGACTGATGACAATATTTAGCTGAAGAGATTTACAAGCAAAATGTAGAAGATGTGAACTGATTTCTTCTTAGTGCTTACAGTCAAATGTGAAAGAAAAGAGATTAAATTGATGAAAGAACTTTTAAGAAAGAGGAGCTAGCCCTTTATGCTTTGGAAAATTCTTGGCTAATCCAGATAGGTTGCCCTGGAATCAGAATCAAAGGTGCAGCTGGAAAAACTTTCCCTGAGGACATTAAGTATGCAATTCATGGATCAAAATGACAATCTCTCCTTAAGCTAAGAACAGAGATGGACTCTTCCAGAAAGAATCTACGAAGCACCCTCTTTTGATATGGATGAGTCCTCTTGACACCAACAGAAGACCAACAAGGTTTTTGAGAATGTTATGTAAGTAGAAATACTGTCATCTTATACTGAAGAAGACAAAGACAGGGGAAAAATATTTAAGGAAGGCTATAAGACTTCTGGGATCCCATATGTAGGAAATGAGCTGCCCAGAAGGCAGAGCACCACTGCCACAGGCCGAGATAAAGTTACTTCCACAGGCTCAAAGACTAGGGCCCCAAGGTCTCTCTATGGGAACAGATTTGGGAGCTTTACAATGCAGAAGATTATTCTCAGGGCTTAAAACCTAATGGGATTTTCTCTGCTGAGTTGTGGACTTGCTCATTACCTATAACTACTCTTTTCCTTCTAATATCTGCATTTTGTAATGGGAATGTCTATTCTATGCCATTATATTTTGGAATCAGATAACCTGCTTTCTAGTTTTACACACCCACAGATGGAGAGCAATTTTGTCCAGGATGGATCATATTCAAAAGTCTCATCCATACCTGATTTAGATGATGAAAGTTGGAACTTTTTGAGTTTATGCTTAGATGGGATTTGAGTTGTAGAGTTGATGCTGGAATGGGTTAAGACTTTTGGAGATGTTAAGTTGGTGTGAATGCATTTTTCAAATGGGAAAGACATGAATTTGTGTGGGTAGAGAATGAACTCTACTGGGTTGACTAGCATCCCCACCAAAATTCATGTCCACTCAAAACCTCACAATGTGACCTTACTTAGAAATAAGGTCTTTGCAGATGTACTTGGATAAGATTGGATCATACTTGAAATATCAAATGGACATCAATGACTGGTACCCCCAAGAAGGTCATGTGAAGACACACAGACAGACACAAAGGGAAGAAGACCATGGACAGACAGAAAAAGAGACTGGATTTAAGTGACTACAAGCAAGGAACATCATGGACAATCCGCAACCAACAGAAGTAAAGGCAAGGAAGGATTCTTCCTTAGTGCCTTCACAGGGAGCATGGCCCTGCCAACACCTTGATTTCAGAAGGCTAGCCTGCAGAAATGTGTGAGCATAAATGTCTTTTGTTTTAAGCCACCCGAGTTTGTGGTAATTTGTTATGGTAACCC
Source organism: Callorhinus ursinus (assembly GCF_003265705.2). NCBI lineage: Eukaryota > Metazoa > Chordata > Mammalia > Carnivora > Otariidae > Callorhinus > Callorhinus ursinus. The sequence continues at coordinate 10,272,231 of NW_027397079.1, read as the reverse complement.
TAGGAAACTAATACTGAGTGTCTAATTACTATTGTTGAATTGTCTCTTTCTCCCTTTATTTCTGTCATTTTTTGTCCTATGTATTTTGACGTTGTTATTTGGTACATATATGCATAAAATATTATATCTTCTGTGACTATTGACACTTTTGTTAACCGATGGATTCTTTTCTTTTTTCCTTTAGAAACATGCATTTTTGTTTTAAGGTCTATTCTGTCTGATATTTGTGTAGCCACTCCAGCTAATTATTATTGGAATCTACCATCTCTGACCACCTCTACCATGACCCTCTGTAGTCTTGACACAATATTCTCAAAAAAGCATCCAGAGAGATCATGGTAAATGTAAATCAGATATTGCCAATCTTCCATTCCAAATCTTTTAATGCCTTAACATTTAATCCAAAGTAAAAGTCAATGTCCTTAAAATAGTCTATAAGCTATACTTGTCTTGGTATCATTTACATTTCTGATATTCTTTCCTAACACTTTTTTTTTTCTGTTGACTCTGTTATCCATACACAGGAGGCACACTTGTGGCATCACGTCTCTGCTCTAGTTGTCCCTCCTCCCTGGAATATTCTTCTCCCATTAATCCATATGGCTATGTCTTCAGCTCCTACACAGCTCATTTTCACAATGTGGCTTACTCCTACTGCTCCTTCCATTACATTAGTACAACTGATTGTCTTTACTGCTTTACTTAATGGTTTTTAGTTATACTTTTTCTGATAGACCATGTAATTTACTTTAAAGGTAAGTTTTTTATTGCCTGACTCTTGAAACTTGAATGTGAGCCCCAAGGAGGTAGCGATCTTTATTTTTAATTGATGTATCCCAGTGCCTAGCACACTGCCTGCACATAGCAAATGTTCAATAGGCCTTTGTAAATGAACTCAATGATCTGGTACTATCTCTTGTCTCTGTTTCTATTTCTATATACATCACCATTTTATGGGGTCTTTGTTTTTTAAATACAACTATCCACTATTACTGTGAGCTTTAGACCAACTCTTTCCTGGGAGTGTTCGCCTCTGTTTGGATAAAGAAAAATAGCAAAATTGAAGGGTGGATATGTTTCTGGAATTTGATCCCACATATCACTCTAACTTTTTAATTATGAAACAAGGTAAGAGAGAGACAGAGAGGCAGAGAAAGATGGAAATATCTATGTATCTAATCTTTTTTTATCTAGAGAAAGGAAGGAAACACTTTGACAGAGAGATACAATTGTATAGATATGTAGACATGTAGGCATTTGCTATTAGTAGGCTTTATTCATGTGGAAAGATGTAACAGTTGTGAAGAAACAAGACTACATAACAAAAGACTAAAACTTTCACAAATATTTTTAAAAATAAGCAATAAGTAAATCATAGTAGTTATAGCAGAATTCATGCAAAGCCTATAAGAATAATAAACTGTACAAAATACATTGTACACACTCAGGAACAAAGGACAACAGAAGACTCCAATTCACAAAAAACCACAATGATGTTCACAAGAACTTCATTACAACTATGCCATTTTAAAACATTCTGTAAATATAAAACTTCCTTATCCCCAATTCTAGAAAATAAATTTCATACCTATCTATCTAGAGAAAGGAAGGAAACCCTTTGATATAGAAGTGAACGGCAGCCTTTTCCAACAAGTGTGCAACTGTTTGGAGTCAGTAGACATATTCTAAGAAATATAATTAATATTCTACCTGTTTTGATTTTCTACTTCCCCTCTCTTTCATAAGAGGGACCTGAGAATCACATATTGGAAAGCCCAAATAGGTTATTTTTAATCTAACTTTATTTGACTGGAAGTTAGCAGGGATTTTAATGAGGTCCAATAATTTGTTTGTCCAAAGTCCTAGAGTTTAGTTTTTCAAGGATTTGCTACATTTTTGTTATTTTCATTTTATAATTATTATAGTTGGAAACTGGAGGAAGGTATATCAAACACTGTCAGCCAGATGCCACGAGAGGCCTAAATAAACATTTTTAGATAACTGCAGTCAATGCACATTCTCTTGTCTTTGTCTTTTATAGCACTTTTGCAGTTAAAAAGTAAAAACCTAGTGGGCCAAAAGCAGACAGTTTCAAGCAGGCCTGCTGCTATTAGGAGACATTTGAAAGAATCACAAAGGAAGTAATTGTAGCATAAAGGGCATTGCAAGATTTGAAGAGACATTGTCTGTAGAACTCTGATCAGGAGTTTTTATTTTCCTTCAAATGTCAGAAAAATTGATAAAACTTTTCCCAGTGCAGCAATTCAGAGGAAGAGAAGGGACTTTGAAAGCAATTGTTTTGCTTATTAGAGAACAACTTCCTAGCCTCCTGTTCCTGCATACACGGGGATCCAGGCACCATCGCACAGAAACTGAAATGACTCAAACTGAAGCAATTCAATGATACTCTATTCTTTCAAGTTTTAACTTCAAAAAGAGCAGACTAAGACAGATGCTTCTCTGCAATTATTATCAATCAGTCCTGACACAGAAAGTGACCCATCCAACATAGAAGTGGTTTGGATCGATCAGCAGGGTCTTTTACTGAGGTGGGACACAGAAAAGAAACAAGAACTCTTACCGAAAAATGTTGCATAAAAAGAGGATCCAAAAAAGGCCAGAATGAAAGAATTTTCATGGTCACATTTAGTTAAAGCTTTAATACTTTCTTGGGAAAGAAAATTTGATAATTAACACAAAATATATGTTGCTCTTACTTTGATTTGGTTTCACTACAAGTTAAATCATTTTTATCTGTATATACCTGATTCTACAAGGTGAGTCCAATCCTCTCCCAACCCTAATATAATTGTCACTATTGCTTTTGTTGTTGTGAAAGAATATTTACTGAACTTCATGATCTTAATTGACAGCAACCTTGAAATCTTAATATCCACAGAATCCTCATTGAATGGTGCTTGCATAAGGATAATTTCTGTTTCAGAATACCAACATTTCATACTTTAACATTATTTTAGCATTATGGTACACTATATTATCCTGTTTACTGACTTGATGCTGACACATTAATTTCATTGAGGTAATACACGGAATACACTCTGGTTTCTGTTTGAGTTGTGTTAGAATGGTATTCTTTGAATAACTTTTTTTTTTCATTGAAAAAGAAAGCACATTAACAATGAAAATCATACAACAGCAGTAACAGATATTCTTAAGACATGTTTTATCTAATTTTTGTTCTTTATACTTCTTTACAAAATTATAATTAAATACGAAGAAATGTTCCTTTCTCATTTCTTCTTCCATCATGCATTTTGCATTTTATGAAACACTTCCAGTATATGACTTTAGACCTCCATGTTACTATACTTAATATATATATCAAAATGTATATAACCGTTTCCATATTTTTGGACATAAACATGCTCTGTGTTTTTAGTTATAAGTAAATATTTGAATATTCTTTTTAACTTCATACCTGATTATTTCCTTAACATATACTTCTAGAGTGTACATATAAGAACATCATAAAATACCTTGTTAGTTGCATCTAAATTGCCATCAGAAAAGGATGCTGAATTTTCATATTCAGTTTTTTAGAGTCATCATCTCACCTCCTCCTGAACAATATTTGGTAAGCTATTAATAAGTTGTTTCCAGGGACACCTGGTGGCTCTCTCAGTTGAGCATCCAACTCTTGATTTCAGTTCAGGTCATGATCTTGGGGTTCTGGGATCAAGCCCTGCGCTGGCTTCCTGCTCAGTGGTGTGTCTGCTTGAGATTCTCTCCCTCCCTCTCTCTCTGCCCTTCTCCCTGCTCACTCGCACATGCTCTCTCTCTCTCTAAATTAAATAAGTAACATCTTTTAAAAAAATGGTTTTCTAATTTGGTAAGAGCATATGGAATACCCCTGTATTTCTCTAATTTGATTATCTCATTTCTGATGAGGTTAATTTTTTTTTCTCAGTTTATCTGTTAAGCAGTTCTTTGCTTATTTGGTGAACAATCTGTAACTGCCTTTTGCTCATTCTATTGAGGGCACTACTTATTATATGATTTATTCATAGGGGCTATTTTGACTTACATGATTAAACTTTAGCTAACCATCTGTGCAAGTCAGCCATCACCCCATCTTTCTGATGTATGGACCTACTTCCGCGAGACAGAAGTTGTATCCATTTCCTTTACTTTATCTCCCTTTCCTTAATTTCTGGGTCCTCCACTTGGAACATTTCCCCCAATTTGAGAAAAATTCATTATTGGCCCATGTTGTTATTCTGGTTGTTTTCTGATAATATTATTAACATTTAATTCTTTACCATATCTGGGAATAGTTTGGTTTAGGCCTTGCAGTAAATTGTTCATTTTAGTTTTCCCTTTACCTTCTGGTTTGTTATTAAAGTGTTCTCTAGGACACAGATTTTAATTTCTCACATTTATACCTTATTCCTTCAATCTGTACATGCAGTCACAATAGTTTATTTTATAACTTTATATATGTGTTTTTAATATTATAGCAACATTATATGAGCTATTATGTATAACATAATTTTAATTATAGAAAATTTCAAATATACATAAAATCAAAGAGAACAATGTAATAAACCCCAATTACACATCAGACGGCTTTGACAATTACTGTCATTCTCTTGTCTTTTTCTTCTTTAAGATTTTACTTATTTATTTGAGAGAGAGAGAGAGCACACGTATGAGGGGGGAGGGGCAGAGGGAGAAGCAGACACCCGGCTGAGCAAGGAGCTGGATGTGGGACTCGATTCCAGGACTCCAGGATCATGACCTGAGCCGAAGGCTGTCGCTTAACCAAGTGAGCCGCCCAGACGCCCCTGTCATTCTCTTGTCTTGATTTATCTGTTTCCCCTTAATTTTTGGTTTTCATTTTAGACAGAGTATTTTCCCACTAAAAACAAAGAAAAGTTCAAACATACAGAAAAAGTACAAAAGCACTTGTATAGCTTCTGTGTACATTCACCACTTGTTAATATATTTTGCTATAAAATTTGAAAGTAAGTAGCATGAAACTTACAGAAACCATAGTTATTTCATTCTCAAATACATTATCTCGTAGCCTCCAAGAATGAAAGCATTCTTTCACAAAGCCACAGTAACATTTTCCCTTCTAAGAAATTAAACATTAAAATAATATCATCTCATATAGAGTCCACATTTTCCCAGATGTACCCATCATGTCATTTTAAAATCTAGTATCAATTCGAGGATGAGTTGGCTTTATTATAATAACGTTAGAATCTTAAAACATCTATTACTTTTGTAATACATGTTTTTATTTTTGAAGAATCTATACCATTTGTCTAAAAAAATCACAAAATCTCAATTTGTCTGATTATTTTCATGTGAACAGATTCAGAGAATACATATTTGGCAAGACGACTAGAGGGGTGATATTATATACTCTCCATTGCCTCATATTATAAGGATATCTGTCAGTTTGTCTTACTGGTTGAACTGAGAGTGTTCACCTTAGTTAAGATGGTATTTACCAGCTTTTTCTGGAAATACACGCTATATTGTATTTCCCTTTGGAATTTATACTTAAACTGTGTGAAGCTCTTTGAATATCTTATTCAGCAATAGTTGAAACTATTAATTGCTTAACATCATTCCCGCCTCAGTTGTCTGAATCAACTAATGCACTGTTGATTACAAAACGATGATAGTTTTCTTTCCTCATCCCTTCTCTATTACATGGCATTTTTCTATGTAGGCAAGCTTTCTCAACTTCCTTCTATCTCCCTTTATAGTTTTTTTCCCCCAAGATGATGTGCTGATGGATCCTTTCTCTAGTCAAATGTTATTAAAACATAATAGCCTTATTCTTTTCGGTGGTACAATTTCCTCAAATTTGGCCAGTAGAAGCCTTCACATTGGCTGGTCTTTTTTTTGATACATCTATCTTTTGGCACCTTCTTAATTTTAGGGCCCAGAAGTTGCTCCAGCCTTATTAAAAAAAAATGTTTTTATAGCCCCAGATCTATATTCAATAGCTTCTTCAAAGAGCTCTGATTTCTTTTACTGGGAATGGTATTTAGATACCAAGATCTGAGCAGTATGTATGCTTACTGCTACTGGTGTGTTCTTTCTTCTAGGCTCTTTCACTGGACAAAATTAAGGTATTCTTTAAAAGATCATGACTTAATACTGATTTCTCCGGTTCCAACTTAACATCTCAGGATTCTTCCTCTTCTGTCAATTCAAATGTTTACTCTCCTACTGCCACAGAGAAAATGTTGACTCCTGATGATATGTCTCTAATAATTTGTTCTATCTTACAATGTACACCAAATGTTCCTAATCATTATACTGATAATACTACCCCCCCAAAAAATCTTACTAAAATAATTATGATTACATGGCAGATTACTTGTCTAAGGGTATACATATGAATGCTGTGCTCGAAAAGTTACTTAAATTAATTGTATGTGGTGTGTGTATAACTTTATTGTAATTCACTACCTAGTTAGGTTAATTCTGTACTTTTTAATATTTAATTTTGTATTTTGCTTTTTTACCCCTTTGATTTTTCAAATTATATATTATATGCATGGAGTCTGTACACCCAATGTCTGTACAGAGAGAACACTATCTAAAAATTAACAAAAAACAATCAACAGCAGTGGGAGCAATTGCAGGAAGAAATGCAGACAATGACAAACAAATATAATAGTATTACAAATGCATGATACAACTTCAAAGCAAAAAGTGAGAAAATGGGAACTGACAAATAACTTTCAAAAATCAGGTTTGACTGGACACTGTAAAGCCAAAGACCAAAGGAACTGAGCCCAAATACTGTTCTGGTTCTGGTAAATGTGTTTCTCACAGAACATAAGTAATTCTGAAGCTACTGTTTATATATCCCAGGGTTACATATATTATAGATTTGTATTAAATACACTATAGATAATGGAATCCTGATTTCTCAGAATGGAGTTACAAATAAACAAGAAAGGAAGCTAGAATGAACCATGCAATAATGGATTAGAGCCAGAGATATCAACAGGAAGTCATATTTACCAGAACTAAGTCTTGATATGTGTGTACATATGCATTAGGATACTTACCTAAATTTAGCTTTGTTTGCTGAGAAGATGCTCCAGCAGCAGTAAAAAACCCTAGTGAAAGTCAAAGGCCCTAGGGCTCCTTAGAGAACAGCTGGTCCTAAGGATGGGGGAAGGAATATACAAAATGATCCTGAAACCTATACTCAAGGAGAAGGGACACTGAGCTCCACCTTCTGCTGTGGGACAGTCAGGAGCTGTGGTGGGGAATATCTACATAAATTACTTCTATTTTTTAATTCATATTTATTAATTCATTTATTTATTTATATCATTATAGGGTTGTGGACATTCATTTTATTCTTTTGATTATAATATAATATTATTTTTGGGTGCTCAAGTTATATCAGATTTGGGTGCTCAAATTATATCAGATTTGGACATTTGGTGACCCTTTGGATTTGCTGCTGTGCACTTTGGCATGTCCTGGTCCTGGGCAGAAATGGGGAAACGATTGGGTCATGGGGTCAGGAATGTTTCTCTAGTGGGGTCCCCTCCACAGGGAAGCATGAAACTGGGTTACAGGTGATTTTCCCCTCTAGTATAAAGTTATTTTAGGAATAACACTTCAGTGAAAAATAAAATAACATCTTTCAAATTGCTTTGAATCTAAATTAATTCTAGTTGGTCTTTTTTAACTGGTAAAAATTCAAGCAAATATGTCTGACATTTTACTGTAGTGATTGTTGTAGTTTTATTGAAGTACAACACACAAATAAAGTCTGTTAATAATGGAAATTGTACCAGGATGAAAATGATAACATCTGCTCTGATATGAAAAACGGGTATTCTAATCAAATAATTTTGCTTTTCAAATAATTCATGGAAAGATACAAGATTAGAATAAGTGATCTTTGGTAAACTCCAAATTCCATAAAAGCCAGTTTATTTCATTTAAACAAAGGGGATTGAAAGTTTTAAACATAACAATACCTGGAAAATGGTGCTGCTGATGGCAATATATATATCCATGAAACAAAATTGCCAATAAAATTGTATTTCTCTCCACATTATTGGAGTTTGTAATATATTTAAGAACACTAAATGCTAATTACATTAGATGGTGCTTTTACTAAAGCACAGGCTTTTGACAAACATTCCCAATTATTATCCTTAGGTAAAATATCTGTTCAACTCACTATCTAAAAATAGATAATATGTTATTTAAAACTGTGTTTCAAAGTATGGATATGGTGATTTGTCTTTTAAATTTTAATTGTGAAATATAATACGTATGGTGCCATCCACTTACTGTTAATCAACAGTGTAATACATTATTAAAAATTGAATAGACTTGAAACCATCATAGTCAAGAAATAATACATTTCTAATACCCCAGAAACCATTCTCAAGTACTCACTCTCCTTTAACCCATAGATAACCATAGTCATGATGTTTTGGGTAATAAAATCCTATTTTTTTGAGCATGATACTGCCTAAATATATGGATATCATTATGCAGTACAGTATAGATTTGCTGTTATTTTACTTTATGTACAGGAAATCATCAAATGGGATTTTTTTTTCCTGGTTGCTATTACCAAAAATTATTTTTTCAATTCATTCTTGTGCATAACTACAGATTTTTTCCCATTACTATATAGTATTCATTTGCATATGAATGTAAATGGAATAGAACGGAATAGATGAATAGAATAGAATAGAAAAGAAATAGCACTGAGGAACTGAGATATTCCTTGTTTTTGGTTAATAAGAACAAAGGTGATTATGGACATTGCTGCTATAAACATTGGGGGGCACGTACCCCTTCGGATCCCTACATTTGTATCTTTGGGGTAAATACCCAGTAGTGCAATTGCTGGATCGTATGGTAGCTCTATTTTCAACTGTTTGAGGAACCTCCATACTGTTTTCCAGAGGAGTTGCACCAGCTTGCATTCCCACCAACAGTGTAGGAGGGTTCCCCTTTCTCCGCATCCCCGCCAACATCTGTCGTTTCCTGACTTGTTAATTTTAGCCATTCTGACTGGTGTGAGGTGGTATCTCATGGAGGTTTTGATTTGGATTTCACTGATGCCGAGCAATGTTGAGCACTTTTTCATGTGTCTGTTGGCCATTTGGATGTCTTCTTTGGATAAATGTCTGTTCATGTCTTCTGTCCATTTCTTGATTGGATTATTTGTTCTTTGGGTGTTGAGTTTGATAAGTTCTTTATAGATTTTGGATACTAGCCCTTTATCTGATATGTCATTTGCAAATATCTTTTCCCATTCTGTCAGTTGTCTTTTGGTTTTGTGGACTGTTTCTTTTGCTGTGCCAAAGCTTTTTATCTTGATGAAGTCCCAATAGTTCATTTTTGCCCTTGCTTCCCTTGCCTTTGGTGGTATTTCTAGGAAGAAGTTGCTGCGGCTAAGGTCGAAGGGGTTGCTGCCTGTGTTCTCCTCTAGGAATTTGATGGATTCCTGTCTCACGTTTAGGTCTTTCAACCATTTTGAGTCTATTTTTGTGTGTGGTGTAAAGAGCAAGATGTCCATCGACAGATGAATGGATAAAGAAGATGTGGTGTATATATGCAATGGAATATTATGCAGCCATCAAAAACCCCCACAAAATCTTGCCATTTGCAATGATGTGGATGGAACTAAAGGGTATTATGCTAAGCGAAATAAGTCAATCAGAGAAAAACATGTATCACATGATCTCACTGATATGGAGAATTCATAATCTCAGGAAACAAACTGAAGGTTGCTAGAGTGGCGGGGGGTGGGAAGGGGGTGGCTGGGTGATAGACACTGGGGAGGGTATGTGCTATGGTGAGCGCTGTGAATTGTGTAAGACTGATGAATCACAGACCTGTACCTCTGAAACAAATAATACATTATATGTGAAAAAAAAAAAAAAAGATAGGAAGGGGAAAATAAAGTGGGGGAAATCGGAGTGGGAGAAGAACCATGAGAGACTATGGACTCTGAGAAACAAACTGAGGGTTCTAGAGAGGAGGGGGCTGGGGGGATGGGTTAGCCTGGTGATGGGTATTAAAGAGGGCACGTACTGCATGGAGCACTGGGTGTTATACGCAAACAATGAATCATGGAACACTACATCAAAAACTAATGATGTAATGTATGGTGATTAACATAATAAAATAAAATTTAAAAAAAGGAACAAAGGTGAGACCTTCCTTTATATCTATTCTGATGCTTGTAATTGGACACTATTCCAAAATGTAGTACTAGAAGTGGAAATGGTTTTTTTTATGTTTATTTCAAGACTTTATTTATTAGAGAGAGTGAGTGAGCACGAGCATGGGGGAGGGGTAGAGGGAGAGGGAGAAGCAGATTCCACACTGTGAGCAGGGAGCCCTACATGGGGCTCAATCCCAGGACCCTGGGATCATGACCTGAGCCAAAGGCAGACGCTTAACTGACTGAGTCACCCAGGCGCGCCCGAAGTGGAAATGTTGAGTCTGAGGAGATATAAATCTTAAACCTTGTGCAAACATCATACTGTTTTCTAAAGTAGTAGTTTCACTGTATAGTCCTATCAGTAGTTGAAATTCCAAAAAGTCCTATATTTATGCCAATAGTTGATGTATCAGTTTTTTTTCCTATATTGTTTCTTTATAATAAAACTGTTATTGTATGAGCCATTCTATTGAATTTTTGAAACTAAAAAGGTCATAGGAATCCCAAATTTATAGCCAGTTGGTCAGAAATGCAGGTGGCTTGGGTACTCCCACTGTACAGCTGGGGTCTGAAGTAAGGGTGTTCTTATTGGAGACTGTGCCCTTTTACTGTGGGGTCTGCAGTAACTGTAGGTGGTCAGTGCCAGAATAGAATTGTACTACACCTAGTTATGTTTTTAACAAAATAGTGCGCCCCAGTGATTGGCAATTATCCTCAGGATCTGACAGACCATGGCATGTGATCTCTATGGGCTATTGCAGCTGAGTTTAATATAAGAGTGATGAGGGTAGTAAATTAATTTTTTAAATCAATTGCACAAGTTAAGGTGAGAAGGATGGGATTTTGAATACTTTCATCTTCTATCTCTGATAGCCTTTTATTTCTGCAGTCCCTTTCACATATTTTTTTTGAAAGGGCTTTCTATATGGTCTTTATATCTCACTCCTTCTTCAAGTTTGTTCAGTGAGCCTCCTGTCACAACCCTATTTCAATGTATATTGATGTCTGATTGGTTTCCCCATGCTTGCTTACAAGCAATCAGATTGGTTCTTATGATTAACACTTTTCAGTGGCTTCCATGACCTTAGGAGACAGTTAAGTCACTGTCATATGACTTAAAGATACCTCATAATATGTATCCTGCTTATTTTTTCAGTTACTTTTCCATATTCTCTCAAACTGCAATGCTTGCTACTTGAATTTAAGTTCCTCAAATGATCCATCTTTTCTCTTGTCAAGATAAGCGGTTTAAAATAATGCAATATATGTTAAGAAAAAAAAAAAGAAGATAGCAGGCGGGGAAGAATGAAGGGGAGTAAGTTGGAGGGGAAGACGAACCATTAGAGATGATGGACTCTGAAAAACAAACTGAGGGTTCTAGAGGGGAGGGGTTGGGGGGATGGGTTAGCCTGGTGATGGGTATTAAAGAGGGCACGTTCTGCATGGAGCACTGGGTGTTATACACAAACAATGAATCATGGAACACTACATCAAACACTAATGATGTAATGTATGGTGATTAACATAACAATAAAAAATTATAAAAAAAGATAAGTAGTTTAATCTGCACAAAATATTTTTACTCATCTATATCCCTGGATGTGAATACACAAAGTAGCTTATAAATACTTTAATTTTAATTTATAGCTAGATAAATACATAAGTGACTTTCATTAGTAACTGCTTGAGGGTTATGGGTTTTGAATAACCTACCTATACAACTAAGGAATGACCCTGAAACTTCCAATAAACTTCAATTTTCTGTAATTCTTTATTTGAAGAGTACATTGGTTTAGTGAATAAATACCTAAAATTTGAGAACTATGAGACAAATTCCAAAGTTTTCTGGAATATATCATAACAATCATTCGAATCACACTTTCAAGCAAGAAAAAACTTATCTCTAAGTTATTACTCACTCAGGGTTGCTCATGGGCTATTATTCAGGGGTGTGTGTGTGTGTGTTTGTGTGTGTGTGTGTGTGTGTGTGTGTGTGTGTGTGTGTGTGAAGAGTCTAGTAAATGTCCTCCAGATGGTAGGATGGGTAGAGGGATTTGTTGCCTTTTTTTCTTAGCATTAAAGCCCTGGGTATCCCCATGGCTATGCATGAGGAAGGTATCCCTGTGGCTATGTGTGAAGTTTAAAAGCTTTATTCTTGTTTTGTAAAAGTTTCTTTTAGCAAGCAACATTCAGAGATAAATCTAAAAGCAAAATAACTTTTAAGCTTGGAGTTCTGCTGTGAAGATTACTTTCTTTGGTAAAAAGAATCCCAAATAGTGTCTGAAAACAGGTCTCCCTGGACACATTTTATGCTTTGAAAGACTTTTTTTTTCTTTTTCTTAGAAAGGCTGTTTGGAAGCCTAAATAACTAACTTTAGGGAAAGAAAAAGAGCTCACCAACTTTGCAAAGTAGAAAAGTATCTTACATTGCTTGCCTCTCATCTACAACTCAGCTGCCAGAATGATAGAAATATCACTTCTGATCCAAACTACCTAATTTTTCTAAACACCAATTTGTAGGCATATAACAACAATAAACATTTTAAATATATCAGTACATCATGTTAACTTACTACTTTTTGAGGCTTTCTCATCCCATATTTATTCTGAATGGTTTTTTCTTCTTTACTAGATTAGACACCTTCTGTGTACCTTTCCAGACCCTCTTGGTCTCTGTCACCTGCCTCTTATTTCAGCCAACTTTAGACAGTTTCTATGTTGCAACACATCTTGAATCATACCCCAAGCCATCACCATTGATGTGAAAAGTTCTAGACACCTACTCTGTGCCTATTCATGTACAACCCAGAGATGGAGGTGAGTTAACTTTGCATGGGGTAAACACTGATCAATGGAGAATGTGACCTAATAAATAAATAATTGCCTCTTTCTCCGTTCTCTACAAAGGACAATTTTATGATGTAGTTGTATGTTGCTTCTTTGATGGTCCCAAGGCAACAAGCAACTAGTTGCCCACAGGGAAGGCTAGCTCAATGAGACATCATTGTCGGGGTTCTTCTTTTCCCCCTTTCTCTCCTACTGTCCTTATTCCCTTTCCCCAGAATGGCGGTCCCCCCACACCCACCCCAATACTCTTACCTGTGCATTTTCTTCAGTGTCTTATTTCTAAGGAATTAAACTAAAATTCACCATTGCATCTAAGAAGTCACTAAATATTTTGTTTTACTTATAAAATACATTGCAAACCTGTCCTCCTCTCCTATTCCCAATGACACTATTGGTATAAGAACCTTGATTCAAGCCTCATCATTTCTGACAATAAACTCCCCTTTTTCCTTTTACACAATCTCCAAATTCTTGACATTACTGTCAATGTTATCTTTCAAAACTAGCCAGCCCTGCCCATATCCCTGTATCTATTTTACTGTGATTATTATCTTAAACATTTAGCAAGGTATGTAAGAGCCTTCATAAACCAGTCATTGGCTCCTTCTCTAGTGTAATTCTCTTCCATCAATGTCCTGTTTCTTAACACCTCTATAATGTATTTGCAGGTAATAAAAACTTCTACAAAGATAAGCATAGGAAATATAATAAATGACCCTTTATGCTATAATAAGGAATTAAGAATCAGAAGACATATGTATATAGTGGCATCATTTGTTTATATCTTTTTACCTTTGGCCATAGGACTATTACCCTTTGTCTAGTACAGTTGTCATCCTCAAAACATATTCAGATATTATGTTCTCTGAAAAAAACAGCTTTGCTTACCTCACTTGATAGTGGGTTTAACCATGTTTCTGTACTATCCTGTACCTGATCCTCCATCTGTTATATTACAAATCCTTTTTTCTTCTTTCAGATATTTGTTGAATTGAATTGTGTGTGTTCACCAGAAAAAAAAAGAAAAAATCTTTATATTTTCTATTTTACTACACTGCTATACCATGTAATTTTTATAATTTACTCAAAGTTTGTAGCACAGGTTAATTCTACATCTGTCTAGATAATTCCTAAGGGAGTCCTTTCTGCATCTGGTAAGTACTTGGAGAAAATGACATTTATTTATTTACTTATTTACTTATTTTTAAAAATTTTATTCATTTATTTGAGAAAGAGAGCACAAGTGGGGGGAGGACCAGAGGGGGACCCTGAGATCATTACCTTAGCCAAATGAAGAATTAGAGGTTCAACTGAGGTGACTGAGCCACCCAGGCACCCCAAAATGACATTTATGAAGACCCTCTTTGTACATTGTGTCAAAAATTGAAAAATAAAAAGACAATTAAGGAAGAATCCCTTATAGTTTTTTATATTAATACCTCCCTTTAGATTTTCTTTTTCTTTTTCTTTTCTTTTTTTTTCTTGAGAGATAAGGAGAGAGAGTGTGAGCAGGGGTGGGGAGGGGCAGAGGGAGAGGGAGAGAGAGAGAATCTTCAAGCAGACTCCCCAATGAGTGCATAGCTCCTCAAGGGGTTTGATCTCATGTCCCTGAGATCTTGACTTGAGCCAAAATCAAAAGACACTTAACCAACTGAGCCACCCAGGCACCCTCCCTTTAGATTTTCCGTGTAAGTAATGGTGAGAGGCCAATCATGTAAGAAACACTGAGAAAGCATTATGGAATGCACAAAAGTAATCATATCAGTAGTACAAACAATAAATAATTAGTATTTCAAATGAAAGATGTATTAACTTTTATTGGTGTGTTTGGAAAGGCTTATGATTGAGGGGCAGGATGGGCTGATTTACTGATGTTGAAGAATTAATCCAAAAATCTAAAATAGTATCTGACACATGACACACCTCTAATACTTAGTTCACATGGGTATATAAAAA
Organism: Callorhinus ursinus; assembly: GCF_003265705.2. Taxonomy (NCBI): domain Eukaryota; kingdom Metazoa; phylum Chordata; class Mammalia; order Carnivora; family Otariidae; genus Callorhinus; species Callorhinus ursinus. The sequence continues at coordinate 10,257,224 of NW_027397079.1, read as the reverse complement.
ATCTATACAATGCTATAAGGGGCAGAGGAATTCAAATAGAATGGATCAATAAATCAGTAGTGAGGGTAGCTCAGTGGGTTCTTAAGTACTTAACTATGATAAATCTATTTTAAAAAATAAGATGAAACTGAGTTTTAAATGGTGAACACTCATTTTATCTGTTATATCAAGCTTTGATTATTTCCTACTATTATTATTCATTTCTTTGAGGTTTTGGGAAATGAAATAGATAATAAAATTATTTAAAAACTCATAGCCAATTTTTGTTTTACTGATTATTTGATCACATTCCAAAATAAAACCCAAGTCTATAATAAATTAATTTGAATCAATATATAATGATAAAATATTTTTGCATAAGCTAAAAATAAATCAGTGCTCTATTCCAAAGAATAAATAGTAATTAAAATTTGAAAGCAAAATACAATCTTAATGAAAGGCATGGGACAAGGTTTGAACAAATGAGAAAGTGCATGCAATTGTATATAAAAAAATATATATATATACACAAACTTGAAGTTACATTAAAAATGTCAATTTTGGGGGACATCTGGGTGGCTCAGTCAGTTAAGCATCTGACTCTTGATTTCAGCTCAGGTCATGACCTCAGGGTCCTGATATTAATCCTTTGTGGGGTTATGTGTTCAGCAGGGAGTCTGCTTAAAGATTGTCTCTCTCTCCATCTCCCTCTGCCCCTCCTCCCTACTCATGTACATTCTCTCTTTCTCAAAAAAAAAGTCATTTTTTTTGAATTAACTAATTTTTGAAGTTTATGTAAAAATAAATGGATAAGAATTGCCAAGACAATTACAAAAACAATATAAAGATAAAGATAAACACACTGTGGCAGACACTGATAGATGACTACACAACAATTATCCCAAATCTCTTCATTAATTAACTTCCACTCTCCAGATTTAAAAAGTGGGGAATTCTGTAGCTACCACACTTTTGGGGTGGTCATGTGAACAGTATCTGCCCAATGAGATATAAGGAGAAGTAACACTGAAGATTTTAACAAGACATATCCTGTCTAATTAAAGACATGCCCACAAGTAATATTTGTAAAATTCTTACCTAAGAAACAATTTAAAATGGACAAAAAAAAAATAGATTAAAAGGAATGTCCGATAATTAAGCTCTCCCTTATTTCTGTCTTCTGCCCACTTCATTTTGCTGTTAGGTGAGGCCAAGTGAGCAGCTGAAATATAGAACTACAGGCATTTCTTGCAATTCTGTTCATAGTGATAAGCCCAATATAAAAATTCAATATATCAAAGGTAATGAAATAGAATGATATAAGTCAGGGTCTTGAATAGCATTGTTGGATCTACAAATCATTTTTCGTTCATGAATCAGGGTTAAGAAAAAATTTCCATATGTTTTTAGCCTGTTATCTGAGTTTCTGTTACTCTATTTATCAATTTAACAAATATTTATGGAATTTCAATTAAAGGATAAGAACATTTTATGTGAAGCTGTAATGATAGTTAAAGAGAGTAGAAAAGAATTGCTAACTTCATGGAGCTAAACCTGTTGCAGGAAGAAAAAACATAACTGATAGTTGATGGAAAATCTGTCGTCACAATAATGGGGGATAAAGACCCACTTCCGCCAAGATAGCGTAACTAAAATTGAATTTGCCATTCTGCCTGAAACACTTAAAAAACCACAAAATATATGAAACAATGGCCTTTTTAGGCATTTTACAGGGCATGACAGTGATCCCTGAGATAAGAAGGAAACAAGAGAAATGAAAATATATGTTTACAACAAGACTTATACATGAATCAATGTTCACAATGTTCACAATGTTATAAAGGTCAAAGACTGGAAAGAAAACAGGTTTCTCCATTGGGTGAACAGATAAAGAATTTGTGGTAGATCCATAAAATGCAATGCTGGTTAGCATTAAAAATGAATTAATTATTTATGTACCCAACAGCCTAGATGAATCTCAGAATGATTATACTGAAGAAAAGAAGTGAGACCAAAAACCAGTATTACAAACATACTGTATGATCCCATTCCCATACAGTTGTAGGAAACTAATCAACAATGACAGAAAGCAGGTGAATGGTGTCTTGAGAGTGGGAGAAAGAAGGATAACAGAATGACTTTAGGAACACTTTTAGTGATAGATATGGTCATTATCTAAATGTGGTGTTAGTATCATCCATATATATTTATCATTTTTTCAATATTTTCAAATTGCATATTTTAGATATTCCAATTTATTCTACATCAGTTATACCTTAATAAAGCTGTAGAAAATACCATCAAGTCCCAAATGTCCAGAAGTTCCTCATAGATGGTGTCTTGCTCTGTGTATCCAATGCCTAACTGCCTTCAGGAGCCTCAAATTCTATTTACACAATATTTTCAAATAATAATAGCTAGAAGTTATCATTTAACCATGTGCCAAATAGGTTGTAGGACTCTGAATACATTACCCTTCCCTGAACACTCCACAGTTTAGAGCAGAGTTTCTGAATCCAACTTTATATGTTTGACTTTATGTACAAAGAGAATATATTTTTATATATGTATGTATGAATTACATAAGTATAAATGCATCCATCATGTATAAAATTCATACGTATAAATGTACATATAAATATACCCATGCAGTACATGCATATATACATATAAATCTATGTATTATAATAATAATTAGAACTGAATTAGAAATCAGAAAATAAGTTAATACATAAATTTATTAGTTGATGCATTTGAGTTTTCAATGATTAAGAGGAATACTCTATTTCATAAATAGCACTTGGTACAACTGGCAAGCTATTCAGAAGGTAAAAATGTTGATTTAAATTTCATACCAGATATAAATGTAATTTCTAGATGAATTACATATTAAAGTATAGACATTAATAAATCATTAAAAGTAAAAATGATTGAGTGCATAGCAAAATGAAGTAGAGATGACAAACACAACAGAAATTTAATTGATTTTTTTTTGAGGTCTACATTTTTAATAAAACAGTCACTGTTTACACAATTTATTCAAACCCTTGTTGGCTTCCAAGCATTTAATTTTCTGGTCCAATTATGCTGGTAAAAACATGTAAATCTTGAAAGAAAAAAAACATACAAACATTTCTGGCATTAATAGCATTTTCTGGATAATATATATACAGAACAACTCCTTTTAATTTGAATTTTTTTCAAGAGTGACATATAACTCTGAAGAAAAAAATATTTATAAAACATGCAATTAAATTCACTTTAAAAACTCACCATGTAAGTCTCCAGATTTGATATTTGTGTTTAACTTCATTTTTTATGTTTTTCATACTGTTCTTAGTTCATTACCATAGAATAAATGAAATTTTAAAGGAACATATTTATTTTGGTTTCCCAGAACAAGCCAAATGCAATCTGCCAATTTGTTTTGTAAATAGGGCACACTAGCATCTTGAACATATTCCATATTCATGTTCCTTTCAAGACATTTTACAGATGGTGAACTACCTACATACAGACAGTAAGAAAAATTTAGAGTTTTTTTTTTTTTTAATAGGATACCATTACTATACTTCTGTATTGATTCCGTGCATATTTATGAGCCTCTGACAATGCTCAAGAAGGTCGTGTGCCATTTCTTTTCCTACAAATTGGGTTTTTATTTCTCTGAATTCATAAAGCCATGTGTTGGCTACATTTCTATGTCTGACCAAAGGAGTCATATGTTTTCCTGTGATTTATTTTTCTGGGTCTTCCAGTAGGCAGTTATGCAGCATTGTCTCTCATCATAATTTGTATAAAATAAGTAGTATTTAATCGAATTGGACAATGTGGATAATATTTACAAATAAATGTATGTTAAACATTTTCCCAAGTAGCAAGTTAAGAAAATATAACAACGGAAGGTATAGTAGAACAAGTTTTATAGAAATATGGTATTTGCTATCATAATAGTTGTTGAGATTTAAAATATCCTCAGTGCATTATGTCTGTCATTTGGCTTAAATGAAATCGGTATCTACACCATAAATATGTCTACCATCTCTGATAACTTATACCAAATCTGCTCATTTAAGAAATTAACCAAGATATTAAATACAAATTGATCCTTTCTATCTATTCTATTAGCATGTACTTAGATAAAATTATTTGTATTTACACTATCTGTATTTTGTAATCAGTAATTTTTATTGTTTCATTTTTATCATTAGAATTGAACTCTACTGGGAATGATATTTAAAGAATGTATTGCCTTGTGATGAGTTTCTTCTGTCAGAATGAATGTAAGGTCCAGTTGATTTCCTGGCCAGATTACTCCCACATAAACAGTGAAAACATAATGGATGGAACTACCACACCTTCCCACTTACAGTCATGGTCCATTTGTAAATCATTAGCATCAGCAATTTTTACAAATGCCTTTGATAGTCTGCATACACATGTAAATGACAGAGAAAGGAAAGGGAAATGCATTTTATTTATTATAGTGCTACTGTGAGTTCTCAGAAGGGCCCAGATAGTCTACTGATTTATTACAGTGGCCTGCCCAGATGTTTGATTAGTTTGAATAAATATGCCTGCTACTATAGCATTAGATGGAAACAACCTTAGCATGTAGGTATATTTGGACTGACATAGTTCATGAAAAATATGTCATATAAGTGAAATGGAAAAGGCATCTTTTGTCTTAACTTTTAAATTAACCAGGACTGCTTTCACTTAATAAAATTTAAAATACTCTAAAATTATTACCATGCTTTTATTGCACCATTTTAATTGGAAAATAAAATATATAATCCACTACAGCAAATATGCAAATACACAAGTTACAAGATGCACACAAAGTGCGACATAAATATTTTGGTCACAAATTGTGGCAGAAGAATATCAAGATAGTAGCATAGTTTTTGACACTTCTCACATCTCCTAAAAAAAAAAAAAAGAAAAGAAAATCTAAGATACCAAAACATAAGCTCCCAGAGACAACATCATTCAAAGACTAGGTGACAAGGAATGTGCACAAAGCTCTGAATAGGATGGGGATGAGGAGGGTCAAAACCACACTGAAGTGAGGTAGAAGAAAGGACCCGCAGGTGTGAGCAGGTGTGCAGGGAATGGAGCAAAGAGAAGAGGGAGTTGTAAAATTCAGAAAGTTCAGAGGCCCCAGGATCCTCTGCAAGTACTCTTCAAAATGAGAGGATCTCACGCTGCACGAAATTCTCAGCGGAGATCTCAGAAAAATTGATGAAACTGGAAGAGGTTCTACAGTCTTCAATTTGTGAGTTAATATAAAACAAACAAATTGGGCTCTCAAAGGAATTTATAAAAAAGATCATCAGGTTGTGGGAAACTCAAGAACCTCAGAAATACCAAAAGAAAAAAACTGCTCATTTGGAAAGAGAGTAAATTTTAGGGAGCGGAGGTCTGTAACTATTAGTGGTCTGTACTAGATTTATTTAGAGTGGGAACACTTGGAATAAAGATGAACCGATCTTTAGCTAGTGGTGGGAAGCATCCAGAGAGAGATCGAGGAATTGTCAAAGTAGCTACACAGAGAGAAAAAATATTCTTAAGCATTTTATTAGGAATGACAACTAATTTACACCAAGTGCTCTGATTTATATCAATCTAAGATACAGGAAAGTTTCTTCCTGAGAAAACTCAAAAATCTGTCTTTGAAAGAAAAAGTCTGTTTTTGTGTTTTTGTGCTAAGATAATTATAAGTTTTGCTTGGCCAATACTTGTTCACATTTCTATCAAAATGGTATGCTTTAGATGTAGTAAATTGTATCATTGCTCAAACTTCTCTGGTTGTTAAGAGTGTTTGTACTTCTCATTGTTTGACTCCATAAAATTCATGGGGATGACTGTAGTCAGATGATCCAGGGTTTATTTTTCGTTGTTTTTATTTAAATTTCAGGTAGTTAATGTGCAGTGTAATATTAGTTTCAGGTGTACAATATAGTGATTCAACACTTCCATACAACACCTGGTGCTCATGGCAAGTGCCCTCCTTAATCCCCATCACATACATAACCCATACCCCACCCACCTCTGCTCCAGTGACCATCAGTTTGTTCTCTAGAGTTAATACTCTGTTTCTTGGTTTGCCTCTCTCTTTTTTCCCTTTGCTCGTTTGTTTTGTTCTTAAGTTCCACATATAAGTAAAATCATATGGTGTTTGTTTTTCTCTGACTGACTTATTTCACTTAGCATAACACTCTCTAGTTCTATCCACATCATTGCAAATGGCAAGATTTCATTCTTTTTTATGGCTGAATAATATTCCATTATTTTTATATACCACATCTTCTTTATCCATCATCAATTGATGGACACTTGGGCTCCTTCCATATCTTCGCTATTGTAGATAATGTTGCTATAAACATCAGGGTGCATATATCCCTCTGAATTGGTATTTTTGTAATCTTTGGGTAAATACCAAGTAGCTCAATTGCTGGATCATAGGGTAACTCTATTTTTAACTTTTTGAGGAAACTCCATACTGTTTTCCAGAGTGGCTGCAGCAGTTTGCATTCCATTGACAGATCAAGATAGTTCCCCTTTCCCAACATCCTCACCAACACCTGTTGTTTCTTGTGTTGTTGATTTTAGCCATTGTGGCAGATGTGAGGTGATATCTAATTGTAGTTTTGATTTGCATTTCCCTGATGATGAATAATGTTGAGCATCCTTTCTTGTGTCTGTTGGCCATTTGGATGTCTTCTTTGGAAAAAATGTCTATGCATGTCCTCTGCCCATTTTTTACTTGGAGTATTCATTTTTTGGTGTGTTGAGTTATATAAGTTCTTTATATATTTTGGATAATTTGCAAATGTCTTCTTCCATTCCATAGGTTGCCTTTTAGTTTTGTTAATCATTTCCTTTGCTGCGTAGAAACTTTTTATTTTGATGACATTCCAACAGTTTACTTTTGCTTTGTTTCCCTCATCTCAGAGACATATCTAGAAAGAAGTTGCTATGGCTGACATCAAACAACTACCTGTATTCTCCTCTAGGATTTTAATGGGTTCCTGTCTCACATTTAGGTCTTTAATCCATTTTAAATTTATTATTCTGTATGGTGTAAGAAAGTGGTCATTTCTTTCTTTTGCATGTAGCTGTCCAGTTTTCCCAACACCATTTGTTGAAGAGACTGTCTTTCTTCCATTAGATATTCTTTTCCGCTTTGTCAAAGATTAGTTGACCATAGAGTTGTGGATTCATTTCTGAGTTTTCTTTTCTGTTCTATTGATCTGTGTCTATTTTTGTGCCAGTACCATACTGTTTTGATCACTACAGCATTGTAATATAACTTAAAGTCCAGAACTGTGATGCCTCCATCTTGGCTTTTCTTTTTCAAGATTGTTTTAGCTTTTTGGGGTCTTTTGTAGTTCCATACAAATTTTAGGATTGTTTGTTCTAGCTCTGTGAAAAATGCTGTTGGTATTTTGATAGGGAATGCATTAAATGTGTAGATTGCTTTTGGTAGCATAGACATTTTAACAGTATTTGTCCTTCTGATTCATGAGCATGGAATACTTTCCATTTTTTTGTGTCCTCTTCGATTTCTTTCATCAGTGTTTTATAGTTTTCAGAGTACAGGTCTTTCACCTCTGTGGTTAGGTTTATTCCTAGGTATCTTATGGGTTTTGCTATAATTGCACATGGGTTTGATTCTTCAATTTCTTTTTCTGCTGCTTCATTTTTGGTGTATAGAAATACAATGGATTTCTGTATGTTGATTTTGTATCCTGTGACTTTACTGAATTCATGTATCAGTTCTAGCTATTATATGGTGGAGTCTTTTGGGTTATATATAGAGAGAGAGTATTATGTCATATGCCAATACTGAAAGTTTTACTTCTTCCTTGACAATTTGGATATCTTTTATTTCTTTTTGTTGTCTGATTATTGTGGCTTGAATTTCCAGTACTGTGTTCAATAACAGTGGTAGGGGTGGACAGCCCTGTCTTGTTCCTGACCTTAGGGGAAAAGCTATCAGTTTTTCCCCACTGAGGATGATATTATCTGTGGGTTTTTCACATATGGCCTTTATGATGTTGAGTTATGTTCCCTCTAACCCTATTTTGTTGAGAGTTTATATCAACAATGGATGCTGTACTTTCACAAATGCTTTTTCTGCAACTATTTAAATGATCGCATGGTTCTTATCCCTTCTTTTGTTAATGTGGCCAATATCATGTTGATTGATATGCAAGTATTGAACCATCCTTGCAGCCCAGGAATAGATCCCACTTGATCTTGATGAATGAGTCTCTCTTTTTTAGTGGAGTCTTTATCTGGTTTTGGTATCAGGGTAACTCTGGCCTCACAGAGTGAATTTGGAAGTTTTCCTTCCTTTTTATTTTTTGGAATAATTTAAGAGGAATAGGTATTAACTTTTCTTTAAACATTTGGTAGAATTCACCTGTGAAGCCATCTGGTGCTGGATTTCTGTTTGTTGGGAGTTTTTTGATTCCTGATTCAATGGCTTTGCTAGTTATCATTCTGTTAAAGTTTTCTATTTCTTCCTGTTTCAGTTTTGGTTGTTTATCTTTCTAGAAATTTATCCATTTCTTCTAGATTGTCTAATTTGTTGACATATAGTTTTTCATAATATTCTCTTATAATTGTTTGTATTTTTGTGGTTTTGGTTGTGATTTCTCCTCTCTCATTTGTGATTTTATTTATATGGGTTCTTTCTCTTTTTGACAAGTCTAACTAGGAGTATATAAATTTTTTTAATTTTTTCAAAGACCCATCTCCTGGTGTCATTGATCTGTTCTATTGTTTTGTTTTGTTTTTTTTAGTTTCTCTATAATTTATTTCTGCTCCAATCTTTATTATTTCCTTCCTTTGGCTGGGTTTAGGCTTTGCTTTTCTTTTTCTAGCTCCTTTAGGTGTAAGATTAGGTTGTTTATTTGAGATTTTTCTTGTTTCTAAGATAGGCCTGTATGGCTATATACTTGCCTCTTATAACTGCTTTTACTGCATCCCAAAAGTTTTGGACTACTGTGTTTTCATTTTCATTTGTTACCATGTTTTTTTTTTTAATTTCTTCTTTGATTTCCTGGTTGACTCATTCATTGTTTAGTAGCATGTTGTTTAACCTCCAGTACTTTTGGTCTTTCCAAATTTTGTCTTGTGGTTGACTTAAAGTTTCTTAGCACTGTGGTCAGAAAATATGCATGGTATGATTTCAATCTGTTTATATTTTTTTGAGGCCTGATTTGTGACCTAGTATATAATCTCTTCTGGAGAATGTCCAATGTGCATTTGAAAAGAATGTGTATTCTGCTGTTTTAGGATGAAATGTTCTAAATATATCTGTTAAGTCCATCTGGTTCACTGTGTCGTTCAAAGCCATTGTTTCCTTATTGAGTTTCTGTTTAGATGATCTGTCCATTGATGTAAGTGGGTTGTTAAATTCCCCTACTATTATTGCATTATTATCAATGAATTCCTTTATTTTGTCATTATTTTTTTAATATATTTGGGAACTCCCAAATTGGGTACATAAATATTTATAACTCTTACATCTTCTTTTTGGGTTGTCCCCTTTATTATGATATGATCCAGTTTCAAGGATTGAGAGAATAAAGCCCTCAGGATACTTAACCATGTGGAAACAATCATCAGAATTCAAAGACCTGCAAAGTTTCTCTTTGAGAAAAAGTACCTTGGAAGTTTGAAAATAGGAAATTGGACCTATCTAATGAATCTTCAAGAAGTGTAAAGATGATATATTTCATATTTGAATTTCAAAGTGGAGCTGTTATCACGAATCAAACTCAGCATCAGTAAGTGGTCCTGGGTCAAACTTTATTAATTTTAACTTCAATATATGTTTGAACAATCACACCATATTTTAAGTCTATAACCATGACAATATTGAAACATTACATTCGAAGGTGAATTTCATTTAGTTGAGTATGACAAGTCCATTACTGTAATGAGTTGAATGCTGTTATAGTCATGTTGGGCTGCTATAACAAAGCACCGTAGACTACATGGTCTAAACAACAGATCCTTATTTCTCACAGTTCTAGAAGCTGGGAAGTCTAAGAGCAAGGTCCCAGCAGATTCATTGTCTGTTGAGAACCCTATTTCTAGCTTGTAGATGGCCACTGTCTTGTTATGTCCTTACATGTTGGTTGGTTTGTTTTTTCTTTATGTTTTCTTTTTTGTGTGTGCATACATGCTGAGACAGGGAAGTGAGGCAGCTCTGGTCTTTCTTCCTCTTCTTATAAAACACTAATCTGCTCCAACTTCATAACTTTCTCTAAACCTAATTATCTTCCATAGTCCTCCCCTCCTAATACCATCACATTGGGGATTATAGCTTCAAAATATGAATTTCAGGGGACCAAATTTTTATTCCATAACAAATCATGTCCTTCCAAGGTCATGTGTGCCTGAAATGTAAAAATGCGACCTTATTTGGGGGTGCCTGGGTGGCCCAGTTTGTTAAGCATCCAACACTTGGTTTTGGCTCAGGTCGTGATCTCAGGGTCCTGTGATTGAGCCCTGTGTCAGGCTCCTTGCTCAGTGCAGAGTCTGGTTGAGATTCTCTCTCCATCTTCCTCTGCCCCTCCCCAACCTCTCTCTCAAATAAATAAATAAATATATATTTTTAATGTGACCTTATTTGGAAACAGGATCTTTGTGGATGTAATCACATTAAGATGAGGGCATACCAGGGAACCCTGGGTGGCTCAGTTGGTAAAGTGTCTGCCTTTGGCTCAGGTCATGATCTCAGGGTCCTGGGATCAAGTTCTGCATCAGGCTCCCTGCTCTCCCTTGGCCTCTGCTGCTCCCTGTGCTTGTGTTCTCTCTCTCTCAAATAAATAAATAAAATCTTAAAAAAAAAAAAGATGAGGGCATACTAGATTAGTGTGAACCATAATCCAATACTAGTGACCTTTTTAAGAAGAGGGAAATTTGGACACAGTGACAGGCACAGAAGGAAGATGGTGTGAAGACACATGGATACACACCAAGTAGAAGATCATGTGACAATGGAGGCAGAGATGGGACTAAGGAACACCAAGGATTGCCAGCAATCACCAGAACCTTGAAGAAACAAGAAAGGATTCTTCTGTAGAGCCTTCAGAAGGAAAATGGCCCTGCATACCTATTGATTGCAGAATTCTAGCTTCCATAACTGTGAGAGAACAAATTTCTGGTTAGTCACCCAGTTTGTGGTACTTTGTTATGGCAACCCTACAAAACAATAAAATTACTAAGGAAAAAATATTGCAATTCACATATAAGAAAAAACAGTGCCAACACAGTCTAGAAGGAACTTGACCTAGCCTTGTCCTAACTCTGTAGCTTTTAAATTTTCAGCCTTATGCTGGGAGGAGACATTGACTCTTAGAAGATCAAGAACACTATAATTTGTATAACCTCACAAAAAGAGTATTACCTCCATTTTCCCTAGGCTTTCAGGTGACAAAGAGGCCCTTGAACTATATAGCCTCGGATTTAGGAGTAGACTTGATAAAAAGGCCAAGGATAACAGAAGACATTAAAATGTGGCCATGGACATTATACAAAATATCCAGATAGCAGTTAACTGACTCTCTGTGGTCCATAGTCACTTCCTAAATGGCCCTAGATCTGTTGATCACATTCAAAAGTTTATCTTTTCTAATTAATACTTATTTTGCAATATGAGTGAAACTGACCAGAAAGAAAAGGTTGTTGTTGTTCTTTTTTTTTTTTAAGATTTTATTTATTTTTGACAGAGAGAGAGAGTGTATAAGCAGGGGAAGCAGTAGGCAGAGGGAAGGGGAGAAGCAGACTCCACGCGGAGTAGGGAGCCTGTTGTGGGGCTCGATCCCAGGACCCTGGGATCATGATCTGAGCTGAAGGCAGATGCTTAACCATCTGAGCCACCCAGGCGCCCTGAAAAGGTTCTTCTTGATATAAATGCTGTGGGTCCAAAGTATCTGAAATAGCAACTATTGAAAAAGAGTCACCATGGGACATTTTAAACATAAGATGTTTAGTTTTCAGAGTTACCGTCTGCTAAACCGAAGTTTAAAGTTAGAGTACGAAAGAAGAAAAAAGAACATCTTCATCTTGCTATGAGAAAATGGAATGAAAAGAAAAAAATGAAAGACACTAGGAAATGCTAAGTGCATCCTATTAGCCTTCTTAAATGCTCTAGGCATTTAAGGATCAGAAATACATTCATCAATTAAAAAATGCTTTTTGTGTAAAAATATTCTTTTTATCCCAATCAGCCAACCTTCAACACACACACAGATACACACATGTGCCACAACTTACACACACAGAAAAAGCATTTGCAAATTTGCAATTTGTTTTTACAGTGGATTTGATTTATTACTGGAGTTATGCATTTATTCTGGCTGAAACATTAAAAAGGACTCATCTGTGGTGTTCTTTAGGACCTGTTTGAGTTTTAGTTTTAGTAAATTTCCATGATTTAGCTATTTCCATAAAAGAAAATATTGTAAGTGATATGTCTGACCTTTACTAGTTAAGATCAGTTACTTGCTCCCAAAATGGACTGACTGAATGATCTTAAATATGTCCTGAGTGTGGGTTCTGTAAAGGGGTTTCTGAATGTAGATATCACTGCCTACTCTGAGTGTTGCTGGCACTGATGACTAGATGCAAACTCTTAAATTGCTCCATTGACCACCGCAATGTGAACATGAGATAAAATCTAGAAATGCTCTTGCAAGGAGTCGACTAGTGTATCTTTGATGTATTCCAGTTTTGATGCTATACAACAAGCTTACAGATCATAAGAATTACTCCTATGGAGAGACCAAGACTATCATTCATCACATAGAAAGGGGCTACATAAAGTTTATTCCTCTCTAATTATAAAAAAAAAAGAAAATATATGTAACTGTGTCTTAATTCTTTGAAACATATATGCATCTAATATCCATACCACTGTAAGTTGTTCTGGTTTAACTTTGGAGTATGCCCTGCTCAGTTCCAGTGGGTAGAATATTTTCTCTATAGCCTATGCCTTATCTTTATCAGGATACATTTTCTCTCTCTGTATATTGGACAATTGTCACTTCCAATTGGATCTTTTCTTTCTTAAATATGATGTATTTGTCATGAAATACTTTCATGCATAGATTTCATGAAAAAATTGATATAATGTTCTCTTTTACCCTAAAGATAGATACAGTCAGAGTTACCACTTAATACTAAATTCCTTTTGATAATTCTCATTTTGAAGTGATTCTAAAGTCTTTTACACACAAGAAAAGTCATATTCCTAGAAGGTGAGACAGGAAAAAGATCTACAAAACTTATTTTATTCGAGTATGTTTGAGTGTGAATCTCAATCTGAATATAACCAGCTCCTCATGATGCAGGCAGCTCAGCAACCACATCTCCCTTCACAGTGCCTCAGAATGACAGGAGGATATTTTTGTTTTTAGAATTGAAGACTTTAACCTTATCCAAATACTCAGATGGCAGGAATAAATACTTAAAAACTGTACATTTGTTTCTACCTTGAATAATGAAAAAGCAAGAAGTTTTCTAGGCAAAAAGATTAAAGGAATTTATTAGCTGTTTGACCTTGATGCATGTGTATAACTGCAAAACAAAAAAACACTGTGGAAATAACACTTAACTGGAAGTAAGGAAACCTAGTTTCTAGTACTGGATCTGCTTAAAAATTTCCATTCGACTCTCTTCCTCGGCGCTGCCTGTGGAGATGGCAACCATCTGTTAGTGGGCATCATGGCTGCCCTCAGACCTCTGGTGAAGCCCAAGATCATTAAAAAGAGGACCAAGAAGTTCCTCTGGCACCAGTCAGACCACTATGTCAAAATTAAGCGCAACTGGCGGAAACCCAGAGGCATTGACAATAGGGTGCACAGAAGATTCAAGGGCCAGAACTTGATGTCCAACATTGGTTACAGGAGCAACAAGAAAACAAAGCACATGTTGCCCAGTGGCTTCTGGAAGTTCCTAGTCCACAACGTCAAGGAGCTTGAAGTGCCTGATGTGCAACAAATCTTACGGTGCAGAGATTGCTCACAAGGTCTCCTCTAAGAACTGCAAAGCTATTGTGGAAAGAGCAGCCCAGCTGGCAATCAGAGTCACCAATCCCAAGGCCAGGCTGCGCAGTGAAGAAAATGAGTAGACAGCTTGTTGTGCATGTCATAGTTGTGTTAATAAAACCATAAAACTACCAAAAAAATTCCATTTGATCTTGCACAAGTTGCCTCAGTTTCCTCACTAATTTAATGAAGGTCTTGGAATATTTTATCTCTCAGACTCCTAACAGTTCAGAGATCCTACAAGTTGATGATGGGTAAAACCCCATGTGCTGTCCCTTTCCCACATGGAATTCAGAGGTAAAAACAATAGGACTGTTACAGAACCTGGACTGGATCGCCTGACTGAAGAACCAAGCACACCTGGAGATCTTGGAGGATAGGAGGTTTATTTAATGCCAGTGGGCTCAGAGGAGAGTGGTCTCCAAAGGTCTGAGCCCCAGCACAAACAAAGGGGGCAATTTACACACTTCTACTTCCGCATACGTGGCACTTTTGAGCATGTGCGAAGCGGGGCAGGGAGAAGAACCGGGAAGAGCCCCGGGGCAAGGATGGGGACTCTTGCTGGCTCCGTTGGCCATCTTAGGACACAGATTTTCCTTATCAGGACTACTTCATTTTTAATTGCTCCAAAGAGTATTTGTAAAATATTGAGATTTTTCATTAAGAGTTATACTACAGTTCTCCTCTGGCTGTTTTTTTGTTTTTGTTTTTGTTTTTGTTTTAAGGTTTTATTTATTTACTTGAGAGAAAGTGAGAGCTAGAGAGAGAGCACACACAGAGGGAGAGGGAGAGAAGCAGAATCCAAACTGAGCAGGGATCTCGATCCAGGGCTCAATCCCAGGATCCTGGATCATGAACCAAAGGGAATTCAGACATTTAACCAACTGAACCACCCAGATGGCCCCTCCTCTGGCTGTTTTTTTTTCAATTTATAAATTTCAGTTTTCCACAGTTCATCATAGATTTGCTAAATAGCAATCATGTTATTGTTTTTAGCTTAACTATTGAATTTTATTTTCTTACACTTCTAAAACATGAGGTTTCTAAACATGGACTATTCTTGCCTGCTTTCTAGCATAGCAAACAAAAAGGTTTTGGGTTAACCACAATACAATCTAAATTTTATTTTGAATTGAAATTATGAGAAACTCAGTGAAACTGTTGTTTCAATCAATGATATGTAATGCATATCAGTTATTATAGACTAAATAATGTCAGAATTTTTATGTGCATTGGACACCCAAGCAGACAATATGGGTTTCTTATTCACTCATTCATTTGTTCATTCACTCATTCATTTGTTCATTCACTCATTCATTCATCCATTCAACAAACATCCAAGGAATACTTCTTATGTGTGAGACCCCAAATTAGTTTTTAGACATAAAAAGATAAACAAGTCTGTACTCTAATGATTTCAGCTCCTCCAGAGCACTGCTTCTCCAAAATAATATGTGATAGGGATTTTTGCTTCTTTCTGGAAAATAGGCACAGTGAAGGAAATTCCCACACTTAGTTTCTGAGTCTATTCTTAGTCTATTCTTGTCTACTTTCTAGCATTAACAAGCAAAAGTTTTGTATTAACCAGTAATACAATTTAAATGTTTATAAATGTATCAGTTTTGTTCATATTTTTTAATACAGATGTATTTACAGTTTCCTAACACTTATGCTTCTTTATAAAAATGAGTAGCAATGGGTACTTTAATAAAAAGAATATCAAAAACATTTTGTATGTTAGGGTGCCTGGGTGGTGCAGTTGGTTAAGCATAGACTCTTGGTTTTGGCTGGGTTGTGATTTTGGGGCTGTGAAATCGAGCCCCGCATTGGATTCCATGCTCAGGGCAGAGTCAGCTTAAGATTCTCCCTTTACTTCTGCCCACCCACTCCTGCTCTCTCTATTTCTTCCTAAAAGAAAAAAAATCTTTAAACGAAACCATTTTATATGTTATTCATTTTTTCAAATATTTCTGTTTTGCTCAATCTCCATTTGGAAATAATTTGATTCACAGTCATAATCATAAGAATTAGGCACTCTATTAAAATTTACTTGCAATGTATTATTATTTTCATTGAAAGATTAATTTTTATTAAAAGATTATATTATCTATGTTTCAGATTAATTTAGCAAATAAAATAAATCTTGCCTTTCTCTAAATTCTTCATTTTAAGAAAACAATGTGTTGCAAAATATCTTAAGGATCTAAGAGTGAATTAAAAACATATAATGGGTTAGGTTGTGGGATGGGGTAATTGGGTGATGGGCATTAAGGAGGGCACTTGATGTAATGAGCACTGGGTGTTATATGCAACTGATGACTCACTAAATTCTATCTCTGAAACTAATAATATAGTATATGTTAACTAAATTGAATTTAAATAAAAAATTAAAAATATATAATGGGCTAGCTTGCGGATTATTTGACTATAACACATTTTAGAAAAAAAAACAAAGAAATAAAATACTTACTTGTTAAAGGATTGTTTATTGAGTAAATATAATAGACCAGGAAAGTTTTCAAGTTCTTAGAATTTTGAGATTTGGAAAATATTGTCATTCTGGTTAAGGATCTTAAGGGCAGTACATAGCACGTGAAGCTTCTACACAGTGGAACCCTGTGAGAGACAAAGTTTTGGGGAGAACAGATGAGAGCATATCTTCTCAGTGCACTTGATTATATGTCTTCAGTGAAGTCATATTGACCTTCTCATTGGAATCCAATTTTCTTCTGGAACCACTCAAAAGTATTATTTTACTTCTGAAATACTGAATATGTCAAGTTGTTAATTTACTTTTAGTCATCCTCACATAATGGAGAAATAAAACAAATATGCAATTTTTACCTGATTTTCATAAAGGCCAACAGAGAAGACTTGTAAAGTTTCTATGAACTTTTTTCTCCTACTCAAAATGCTGAAATTGTGAGGGAGTGGATTTCTCAGCACCTATGATTAATGTTTTGCTGAATATGAGAGCATAATTTATTTAGAAACAATATTGGAATTATATGGTTGCCAAAAATAGAATTATATAATAATGCATTTCTTAGTAGTGTAAGCATACTATTAATGTCATTATTAAAATATGTATGTGTTCTTAATAGCAGAGACATGGATCTATCAAATTCATACAGTTCTTTTCATCATGAATTTCTTTAAGTTAAATATATAGAAAATGGCATATTAAGTTAACCAAATTCTCCAATCTGTAATGACCCAGAGTAAAGTACTAAAGAAAAACATTTCAGAATCATCCTGTTTGTTTTGTTTGGCTAAAGAATTATCTCATTTAGATTTTTAAAAAATGAATGAGCTATTAATATATCAGAAAATTTTAAATAAACATCTAAACTTGTGGCTTTCATTAAAACTTTAAATTATCTGGGATCCCTGGGGCCACACTGAAGTATGGAAAATTTAAAGGAGCTGAGGAACGCTGCTTTCTTAATCTGGAATTTCAAGTTTCTACACTGACATGAAAAAATGGTGCATTTCTCCTTAAATCTGGCACATAAGCTCTCATTTTCAATTCCTGTCTGGTTCTAGAATTGTTGAATGGTATTTCAACAATTAAATAGCAGTGTCACTGATCTCTAATGTATTGGATTAGTAAAATAAGCTATTGGATAATTTAATTAGTAATTTATAACAATTCCAACATCATGTAATTGATGTGATTTGATGTGGGGTCTGAGAGCAGTCAACAAATAATTCTTGGGACATTTTAAGTGCCAAAAAGGTGGTTTTATTTAAGCACAGGGACTCTCACCCATGGGCAGAGCTGCACTGGGGTTGTGAGGAGTGATTGATTACATACTTTCAAGTTGGGGTGGTGGTGGAGAGGGTGGGTAAAGACAAAGGAAGTTTCCAAAAGGATTTTTGTATGTTAAAGAAGACTTACAGGTTTCTGGGGGCCTAGCTATTGTCAAGCTAAGGTTGTTTTGTTCCTCTAGCCAGGCATTAACATTAAGACAGTTGGGAGTTGCTGGAGGCAGCTTCTACGCGTGGGCCTCAAGTACTTATCAATGAGCTGCAGGTTATAAGGAAATTGAATTTTATCTACATTCCCTTCTGCCTTTGTTCTCCACATCATAATCCTCTCTTCATTACCTGAATGAGTACAGTGAGAAGTATAATCATTGCATATACTCTTTGAGTTGTATTTTTAGATCTTTCTAGCTAATTTTTATAATTTATTTATGTCAATAATTTATTTTCGCTCTTCCAAATGCCTTTGAGATTTGAGTTTCATCATATTTATGTCTCCTAACCAACACTCTGCCGCCAATGGTATTAAGAGATGCATGATAGCAGCCCACACACAATAAATACATAAATTAATTAATTAATTAATTAATCAAATAAAAAGTAAAAGAAAGACTTGAGTACTTCATTAACAGAAGTTAGGACTGTGAGAATTCCCTCTACTTACAAGCTTAATATGATTCACAAACAAGAAGTACAATACCCTTGAGGGTGTTTTTGGTTTTCAGGAGGAGGAGGTGGGTGTAACTGGCCTTTAGTGAACAACCAGGGGGACCAGATTTCCTGCAATGCCATGTCCATTATAACAAAGAATTATCTTCTGTTCAGCAGAACTCATGAATGTCCTAAATATCTCAAGGCAGTGTTTTTCAAACATTACCATGTTTATACATTACCTGAAGATCTTATTAAATTGCAAGTTCTGTTCAGTTCTCAGGTGAGACCTATGTTTCTGATTCTCAGACTATGTTTTGAGTCACGAGTCCTAGGGGTCATTAACATACGTGGAAACCTATTTATAAATTTTTGAGCTAAGAAACTACTTCTGTTTTGTATGTAAATGCAGACCATTTGGGGCACGGTTCTTATATACTTGGAATTTTTCAGGAATGCAAATATCTGATATGGAAGCAAAATTGTACTTTATTCAGACTTTACCAAAGATTGTATCATTTTGGAAAAATTACATCACCACCAACAGCAATGCTTCTGCCTATGTTTCTAATAAAACATACTGTATTAGTCTGGATGGTACCTGCCACAAAAATAGTAATTCTTCATATACATGATGCATTTGACCTTTTCCTTAGGTGTAATAGCTAGTTGTACCTACAAATTTACATTTCAAAATTCTCATCATTTTTATAATAAATTTATTTTATGTATTATAATTGTGATGATAGTGATATTTTAAACTATGGTGTATATGTACATTATATTTCTATGAATTTTATTTTGTAACAGGAAATGGGGTATAAAAAGTATTTTCATGAAAAAGTGGGAAATTGAGTTTCACAGGGCTGAAATCAGTAGACCCTCTCATGCAGAGGGTTTGTTGTGGTTCTGCTTTACTGTGTAAGATCTTCTTAACTCTTTAAAGATTTGGATTTACAGTACAAGAAACCTATCACTGTGGTTTTAAAATCATATAATGAAGAGTAATTTTATTGTGTATAACCAGGGTACCCCTCCAAATTCCCCACGAATTAATATGGAAATATTTTCTCCTAGCCTCTTCAGTAGTAGCAGCATTACCTGGGTTTGTAGAAATGCAAGAATATCAGGCTCCACCCAGATTTACTGAGTCCTAATCTACATTTTATCAAGAACTCCAGGGAGTCTGTATGCTCATTAATATTTGAGAAGCACTGCTCCACCTTGAATACTGAAGCTCAAGGCCCCTACCTGCCTCCTGGTGACAGCAGCAAGCCTGGGAACCTCCATCCATTTTGCACACCAGAATTTGCAAACTTTATGAAGCTCGGTTTTGTGTCTTCTGCATCTTGGCCTATTATTATAGCTTATTATTTCCTGAATATGAAGGAGATCTGTGGCATGAGTTCTCTTCTGTTTTATTTTGGGTATATGGGGGATCATGGTTTCCAGTGGGAGGAAGGGAGGAAACTGAGAGTGGGGGTTCTAATGGGGTTGCAGGGCGGGCAATCAGGGTGAGCCTAAAATGTCACCTCAAAATGCAGCAATAAGAGGCAGAGGTGCACTCCTCCCCCTCACAGGGACTTGGCCTCTGCCACGCTTCATCTTGCTCATTACTATCACTTCTCCAAACAACAGGACACAGATTTATAACAGACCCAGAATCATGTTTCCTTTCTCTACTGCAGGAGATTTTCTGTCATAATTAAACAGCTTTTTTTTTCTTTTTCCATTTAAAATTTTGAAAAACGGGATTTGAATAAATCTTTTCTTCTCCCATTTCCCTTCCTCAACTCCCTAAAAATTACTAACTCTGTATCCCTGTGTCTAGGTGCATCTAACTGCAATAATCTGTAAGCACAAGGGTCTTTACTTCAACTAGCAATTCCTCCCTTATCCTATACTTGCTCTTCAAAGTAAACCAATCTTTCTTAATACCTAAGACTCAGAAATTTCTCATCATACTAAATAATGGAAAACCTTACCTCATACCTAATAAACCAAAAAAGCACTAACTTCAGTCAATCTAAGATACTTTCCTTATAAAGGGGGAAGAAATGGGAAGAGGCTGTCATCACAAAGAGTTGAAGGTCATTTTCTGTGAAGAACTAGCTGGGACCATCTGCTAAGAAGGTTAATGGAGGAGAATATCAAAGGAAAAGGATGAGTCCTAACTGCAAAGTTTGAGGTTTTTGACTGAGTTGAGACTGGACCAGAGGTAAGAATTCCTGACTCCATCAAACATTCTTCCTGGAATTGGGTTTAATGTCCTGTATATAAACATTAATGCCAACTTGGAATCTCTTGATTATACTCAATAGCAACTAGTAATGAGTTAAAACGAAGGGACAGGAAAATATTATTTGTTCCTTTTCCATTTTCCAAATTTGCATGAGGAAAGATTTCCATCATTTCTGGGTTTTGTTTACATATTGTTTTTGGTTTGTTTTTACTTCTGTTTGTGTTTTACTTTGCCACCCAAAATCTCTCCTATTTAAAACCTTAGAAATAAAGAGGTTTTAGTCATACTTCTAAATAATCATTTAACTCAAATTTCACTCAAAATGTATACACACTGACAGTTCACAGCTGTTAGTCAAACAAGGCTCACACACGCTTCTTGCTGCACATGCATTGCGGCTCTGATTACGCAGCTGGTGGTACAATTTGCTCAGACTGGGCCAATGCGCACTTCCGGTCATCTAGAATCCTGCTATCAAGTAGCTAAAACAGATGATTCAATTGCCCTATGAAAACTCTTAAAGGAGTTTTGTGAGCATCATGAACAAATATAAAGGGGGAAGTGCATAGTCTCTTAGAGTTTTAAATTCTTATTGTTGAAAATCTGAAGAGGCATTTTACAACCTCAGAGGAAACTTTTGGTGTCTTTTTTCAATATGCCCTTGCATTTTGTATGCCCCCTAAACATTTCTTAGCCCATCAGGACTCACGCACCCTCAAGCTGACCCTGTACCTGCTCGTGACAATCTACTGAAATATTGCCTCCTCAAAGGTATGTTGTTGTTTTAGAATCTGCTTTATTTTACTGAATCTGTTTATGTTTTTGCTAATATCACATGTGTCATGAACACGCAAAGACATAGTAGGAAATCTAGCCATGTTCACAGGTATATAGCCAGGTATGACCTGAATCAAGCACCACATAAATGCTTTGTCAGGGCAATCAGATTCTCCCGTTCCCATACCAGGTTCTTCCCTGTGTGCATTAGCCTGTTTGTCCTTGGGATACCTTTTTATCCTTTTATAGACAAGACCAATAATTCATGAGAGAGCTGGGAATAGAAAACAGTTCTTCCTATTCCCAGAAGAGTACTCTTGCCACTAGGTTATATTGACTCCTTATACACATTAGCTGTTTCACTTGCACACTGAAACAGATCAGTATTTTTGATTGAGTTTGACATTTTGAAATTTAACTACAATAGCTTACCCTATAAACAGGAAGGGACTGTAAAACAGATGTTCTTATTTAGAAAACAAGTTACCAAAAGAGCAAAACACTAAATTTGTCCTTGCTATAATTGTGTCATTTAAACCAAGAGGAACAAGTCAGAGCCCTAAGACTAAAGAAACCCTGATGGGAAAATTATGCCATCATTCAATGTTATAAGATGTCACCTGAAGAAAGAATGTGATTTAAGGTTCAACACTGTTCCCAAGTGATAGGAATACCAATTTCCAAATTCTGGTATTACAATTACTGAATGAAAACCTTCCAGTATATATGGAAGTAAAGATTTGTGGATGATTTTTAATAAATTAGGGAAAAGACTCATCCTTAAACTCTGGAAACCAATGACTAAGATTTAAAATTTTGTGAAAATTAATTTGGTGCATTTATTAATCATGAGCTTTGTCTATGAAAGTTAAGCAGGTGATTTCTGTTTGTTTAAAAAAAAGACAAATTTAACATGAAGGCAGTCAATTCCAAAAATTTATCAATGTATCATGAATATAGGTGTTGAATGGATTTTGAGAACTATTGCAAATTGTTTATATGGGTTTTTGAAGAAGAAAATGAGTATTTTCAAGCATTTTATCTGGAGAGAGTACTCACCACTGGCCTGTGATGTCTTCCAAGATCATCTACACTTATTCACCACTCCTCAGAAAAGATGGGCATGGGGACCATATTAGTGCCTAATAGATCAATTCACCTGGTCACAATTGATGGGACCATGGTGGACAAATGACACAAGTTGGGGCAAGGTATTTGGAACGAGCATGTTAACAGATTTTGTCAGTTACGTATGAGAAGCCAAATAGTATTATGTGGTCAGTTACATATGAGAAGCCAAATAGTATATGTGATTGTTCTTTTTTTTTTTTTTTTTTTAAGGCCAGAAGTAAGGGTGCCTTTTGGAGAAGCCATAATGACCCATGACTAACTGGAGCTGAGATCAGATAGCACTAATCTGTTAAGAGAGGAAATGAATCAAACACTTAAGCATGAATCAAACACTTAAGCAGTTGCTGTCATGAGAATCTCTATAGCTCTGATGGAGATAACACAGACTTGGTTCTTACCTTTCAGGAGTAAGTCCCAATGTGATATGTCTGTACTTAATTTCCTGTTCCCAAATGATGTGGCATCTGCTAATTTCTTTCTTGCCAAACAAAAGCAAACAATAAAAATGTACTCCATTAAATCAACTTGACTGGGATATTATTTGTGGTGTTATGGCTATAATATTCCAAATTTTCTTAAGTCACCCAAATTCAGATATGTAATCTTAAAACTGTATTTCTAAAACTGACTTTGATTTTTACTTTGAACCTGCCTCATTGCACAGAATTTAATCTAGACATGTAGGGGCTGTCAATTGAATAGTCCTCTTAAGATACATAAATTGGGGGACCTAGCTGGCTGTTGGTGGAGCATGAGACTCTTGATCTCGGGGTTGGAGTTCAAGCCCCACATTGGGCATAGAGATTACTTTAAACAAAAGAAAAAGAAAAAAAAGATATATAATTTAATTATAGTCTAGTTCAGAAGCTTCATTTTAGGTATTCTCAGCTATTCTCATCATCCTGGAGAGAATCATGGACCTACCAAGGTAGCCTCCATAAGAATCGACTTATAGAATTCGAAATATGCCAGTAGTAAGCATTAGATAGACCAGAGATCCATCATATTTCTGAATAAGATGGTTCTGGGCTGGAATCAGCCCCTGATTTTCTCATCACTTTGGAAAGAAGATGTCTCATAGTGGTCATACCTATGATTCATCCTAATTTGCTGGGAGCAAACTCTGATTTCTCTGGTGTATTTGGCTACATATTTTATGTACTCTGAGGTACATAACATCATGATATATTTCTCTGATGTGGAACTCCTTGAATCATGGGATGATGAAACAGATTTCAATTATTACTAGCTTCTAAATTCAACAGTTAAACGTTACACTTCTTTTTCAGGCACTCAAGAATATTCTCATAGGAATCATAAGGAAAGAGATTATCAGGGGCCACCTCTCATATCTAGCTGCACCATAACCTACTTGGTCATTCTCACCAGAAAGTGAAATGGACGTTTTCTGATGTAGTTCCTCATTCAAAATTCTTTTGTCTTAGATAATCCCTAAAATTCAGGGATTTCATTTCATAATATTTTATTACTTACACTTACAGTATCAGAATAGAGTCTTTGTCTCCAAAGAACTTGTTCTTCTATTCTTCTTGTATTTCCTGAACTTATTTCTAGAGAAAATGTCAGAAAACCATTAAGCATTGGCTAAGTAATTGAAAATATAAATAAGAGGTATCATGGAACCAATACTGAGCTGTATACAAGAGTATAGAATTGCAACAAAACAGTACATAAGTTCTGATTTTTTAGAGGTGTGTATATAAACAACCCCAATGATTAACCATCCTATCTGTGGTAATAACTAAAGGAGGGGAGTATTTTTTTAACAACAACAACAACAACAACAAAAAATGCTGAAAATAAAAGAAAGAGTAAGGATAATGAGAAGAAACTAGACACACCAGCTGTTGCCATTTATATTGAGATAATCCTTATTAGAATAAAATGTGAACAGGCATTTCCATTATCCTTAGAACTTCTGTTTTCATAGATTTCAATAATAATCATGCCATGACCGCAGTGGCTAGTGATAGCCATTTAGTGAAATAAATCAAAGCAATACATAATCATCTTACTTGGTTTTCTGCCCCTATTCTGAGCAAATAAATTGCCTGAGCATGTCATGTTATTTTTCTCTCCACCTCACTGTTCACCTCCCCACCTTCTACAGACATCCTGTGTTCCAAGATTATTAGAGGAAACTTAAGGTCAATAGTTCAAAGCAAGTAATTTTCATCTGTTAGGAAGGGGAAATGGATGAAATATAAGATGTTTGTTTTGTGCCTTTGTATTCTTTCCTCTGACTGGTTGTTGGTGATTATGTAGCTTAAGGACGATAATAGATTCAAAGGATCATAAGATACTTTATATCTATAATTCATCTCATTAAAGGTATGTGATTTATATATTACCCGTATCAAAAACATTAAAGAAATTTGATGCACCTCAGCTAAAAGAAACATCAACATTAAAACAAGGTAACCTAAAATGGAAAACCAATAATTTATTGGTGTGATTATTAGTCCTTCTCACAAGTATATTTTCACATTCAAGGTTAAATAAGTTATATCTCTAAAATGCTACAGATCTATCCAATAGAGGAGGAAGACATCCTCTGTCAAAGGGTGATGAGGAAAAAGCCATTTGAAGCACAAAATAATACAAATGTGTTATATTAATATTCTAATAATATGATAAAATATGGTATTTTTAAATATTAATTTATAGAATACTCTAATTTTAAAGAAACTTTACCCTCAGCATCTTCTGGTTAAAAATGCTTTGTTAATAACCAGAAGAATTAAATTTACCATAACGTTAATTAAATATAGTCAAGAGAGTTTGTAGGCAGAGAGACACGGTTTAATAAACCATACATGGTCACCTTTAAAACATTTGAAAATCATGTTTTAAGAGATAACTCCCTAAGAACATGAAACAAGATTGGTCATTATTTTGGAGATCCATTCATTCCTTTTAAAAGAATTATGAAAGCTCGGAAACCTACTGAGAAAATTTTGGGAATGTTTTAGTATGTAGAACCTAATTCCAGCAATTTTGAACCAGTGGTGAATTTCTGTTGTTTTTTTGTAGGGGCAGAGAAAAGAAACTTAATGACTTCAGGAATAAAATAGCCTGAACCTTTTTATCACTCACATTAAATTCCTTTTAATGAGTCACCCAGGGCTGATATAATTCTTCTATTATTACAGATTGGGAAAGAAAATGTTGCAGCCTGAAAACTTCAGACAAAATCCTAAATCTGGTCAAGGTAAAGTGGCTTTAATAAATCCCAGTCCACTTACAGTTTTCAAATCTTTAAAATCCTGCATGAATTCCACATCTGACCTGGCCTCCCTTTTATTTACTTTGGAATAAGGAGTGGATAATATGCTAAACTTATTTCCAATTTCCTTCTCTGTTTTGTTTTTTGTTTTTTATTTTGCACTTGGTATATTCCCCAGAGGCCCTGGGGAAGGCTGCTGGCAGCCATTTACGTATATCCTCTCTCTGTAGAGGCTGTTCTTGGAAAGGTGTAATTTATTGTCTTTACTTCCTTCACAGAAATTTTTTTCAAACTCCTTTCTTCTTCCAGCTAGGTCGTTTTGAACTTCCCCTCTTTTTGTTCCATAAATCCTATCAAAGAGTAGTGAGTCCCAACAATAGTTCCACATTGTGGAAGCTGGCTCAGAATTAGCGAGATCTCTCTTGATGCCATAATGTTCATAATCCCCAAATTAACTATGCTTTTTTTTTTCCCAAAGGTGAACTAGAATTCATATGATCCTTTGTGACATTTATCTAGCAGACAAGAAATAGTCCAAGTTTTCTTGTAAGCTTAGGGTTAAATGTGCAGTTCAGTCAACACACCAAAAATTTTGAAATGCACGTCAGCCCAAGACTTGCCCCTGAGGAAACCAACCAATGCATTAACAACCAAAGAACAACAACAACAACAGGACACTAGGGGAAATTTGCATAGATAGATAGATAGATAGATAGATAGATAGATAGATCAAGATGAAGATACAAAAATGTATGCATATAAACGCTTTCCTAACCCTGTTTATGATGTCAAATGCTCCCCCACACAATATAAGAAACTTAGTGATTCATTTTTTCTTTCCATATCAGTTTTAGAGTCAATATTATGAAGAAAATCACCATCATCTATAATGATAGCAAGGTCAATGTATTTGCCATTCTACATAGTGCTTCAGCTTCCATGGCCATATTAAAAATAACATGGTCAATAATCTTCAACAAAGCAGGGAAGAATATCCAATGGAAAAAAGACTGTCTCTTCAACAAATGGTGTTGGGAAAATTGGACAGCCACATGTAGAAGAATGAAGCTGGACCAGATTTTTACACCATTCACAAAAATAGACTCAAAATGGGTGAAAGACCTAAATGTGAGACAGGAATCCGTTGAAATCCTAGGGGAGAATATAGGAAGCAACCTCTGGGATTTCGGCTGCAGCAATTTCTTGCTAGACACATTTCCAAAGGCAAGGGAAACAAAGGCAAAAGTGAACTATTGGGACTTCATCAAGATAAAAAGCTTTTGCACAGCAAAGGAAAGAGTCAACCAAACCAAAAGACAACCGACAGAATGGGAGAAGATATTTGCAAATGACATATCAGATAAAGGGCTAGTATCCAAAATCTATAAAGAACTTATCAAACTCAGCACCCCAAAAATGAATAATCCAATCGAGAAATGGGCAGAAGACATGAACAGACATTTCTGCAATGAAGACATCCAAATGGCACACAGACACATGAAAAAATGCTCAACATCACTCGGCATTAGGGAAATACGATCAAAAACACAATGAGCTATCACCTCAAACTGGTCAGAATGGCTAAAATTAACAAGACAAGAAATGACAGATGTTGGCAAGGATGTGGAGAAAGGGGAACTCTCTTACACTGTTGGTGGGAATGCAAGCTGGTGAAGATACTCTGGAAAACAGTATGGAGGTTCCTCCAAAAGTTGAAAATAGAGCTACCTTATGACCCAGCAATTGCAGTAATGGGTATTTACCCCAAAGATACAAATGTAGTGTTCTGAATGGGCACGTGCAATCTCTATAGCAGCAATGTCCACAATAGCCAAACTATGAAAAGAACCAAGATGTCCATCAACAGATGAATGGATAAAGAAGATGTGGTACACACACACACACACACACACACACACACACACACACACAGCCATCAAAAAGGAAAGCTTGCCATTTGCTATGATGTGGATGGCACTAGAGGGTTTTATGCTAAGTGAAATAAGTCAATCAAAGAAAGACCATTATTATATGATCTCACTTATATGTGGAATTTAAGAAACAAAACAGAGGATCATAGGGAAAGAAAGGAAAAAATAAAATAAGATGAAATCAGAGAGGCAGACAAACCATAAGAAACTATTAATCATAGGAAACCAACTGAGTGTTGCTGGAAGGGAGGGAAGTGGGGGGTTGGAGTAACTAGGTGATAGACATTAAGGAAGGTACGTGACATAATGAGCACTGGGCATTAAACAAGACTCATGAATCACTCTTTACCTCAGAAACCAATAATATATTATATGTTAATTAATTGAGTTTAAATTAAAAAAATGAAAGAAATAACATGGTGTAATATCTACTGGGAGTATAAATATCAATATAACAGTGAGAAACTCCAAGAACTTCCTGGAATTCAATAGAGATGGAGAATTTTTTTTCTCACTAAATGATGACTTGGGCATTAAGCTCTTTTCTAAATCAAACCAAATACCACTTCTATATTTGCAGTCAAATTGAACTGATTTTCCAGGCTTCATGCCTATTCAGTAGAAGTATCCAGACTCCATCTCTCACTTTTACCACTAAAATCTTTACTTTCAGTAGGCTCCAAGCAAGATTCTCAGTTTCGTTAATGAAAAGATTATAGAATTATGGCAGCTCCCATATACCCTGGCATTGCTGTTGATCTTGAACTCCTATTCTTCTTTTAGTGTCTCCATTTTCAGTCTTGTAATAGACTGTGAACTAGAGTTGAGAAAAATGAAAAATTGCTTAAGCTGTTTTGACAAAACCATCTGAGAATCAGTTTTTGATGCCTCAACCATTGTAATCATGCCTTGGTTCAAGGAAGGGAGAATACTTTTAACAGATTCTATATGTGTACATTAATTTGTCCAAGTAGTAAACATAAACAGACTTCCACATCTCATCTACATCAAAAAATGTATGTGTTTTGATTAAAAAATAACTAATGGCTCTCTTCCTTGGCGCTGCCTGTGGAGGTGGCAGCCCTCTGTTAGTGGGCATCATGGCTGCACTCACATCTGGTGAAGCCCAAGATCATTAAAAAGAGGACCAAGAAATTCATCCAGCACCAGTCAAATATGTCAAAATTAAGCACAACTGGCAGAAACCCAGAGGTATTGACAATAGGGCACGCAGAAGATTCAAGGGCCAGATCTTGATGCCTAACATTGGTTACAAGAGCAACAAGAAAACAAAGCACATGTTGCCCAGTGGCTGTCAGAAGTTCCTAGTGCACAATGTCAAGGAGCTTGACGTGCTGCTGATGTGCAACAAATCTTACTGTACAGAGATTGCTCACAATGTCTCTTCCAAGAACCGCAAAGCTGTTGTGGAAAGAGCAGCCCACCTGGCAATCAGAGTCACCAATGCCAAGACCAGGCTGTGCAGTGAAGAAAATGAATAGACAACTTGTTGTGCATGTCATATTTGTGTTAATAAAACCATAAAACTAAAAAAAAATGACAAAAAATAACTAATGGACATATACTAATTTTAAGAGTAGCTATAATTAGGTAATATTTAACAAATATGAAATAACATTTTCTAGGTTTGTTCCTACAGTATTTTTTAGCCATACCCGAACTGTCCAAACTTCAGAGTTTAGGACTGATTATGTGTCATGGGGAAGTTGAAATCTATTCCCCTCTTACTTTCTAGAATCACAAACTTTCTTTCCCTTATTTTTGTCCTGACATTCTAGAATATAATGGGAGTGTCAAGAGAAATTTAGGTTTTCTGACATAATTAAAAGATATTTATTTTCTCATAGACATACATACACTCACTTCTATCTCCCCTATACATACACACACACACACACACATACTACCGCAGTGAACCTTCTGGACACATGGAAGACATCTTCCTTGCCATTTGAAATTAGGTATGGCTATGAAACTTTCTTTGGTCAATGAAAAGTAAGCAAAATTGATGTGGTCATGTCTAAGTAAAATCATTTAATTACTGATATTTCATATAACAAATTTCCCTTTCACCTAAAGTTCCAGATAGTACAACTTTTATCAGTTTGAGTCTCAGACAAAGGAACTATAATTGAGGGTTAATGGATTGCAATTTTTTTTTTAGCAATTGAGCATTATGGTTATATGCATGCTTCATTTGTTAACTTATTCATTTATTTTAGAAACAATATTAGTTACATTTTGTGTAAGTTTCTAAAATTAAGAGGTTTAGAAATGAAATTTGCTTTTCAAGAGTAATACTAGCTTTAGTAGTTAGCCCTATCTCATATTATCTGCATGAGCTGCTAACTTAAGAGCATTCCATGGCCAACTAGATGAAATATCTCCAGGATAGAGAGTACATGTGGATACACCTGTGAGCCACAGAGATTAAGTCCTTCACCATTGTGTAAGAAAAAAAAAGACTAATATAAATAAAGAGTGAGAGAGAGGGAAGAGAGACAGAGAGAAAACTAAGAGCTAGAGCTTTGGTTCTCAACATTTAACATGCTTCAGAATCAAGAGAGCTTGTTAAAACACAGATTGGTGGGTGTAGAAGACAGAATTCTAAGATAGTTCCCAAGATTCCCGGTTCCAGGTCCATATATGCATTTTTGAACTTATTCAACTCAAGCGCTAATTTAGTTGGTGCTGTGAAGGGATTATTGCAGAGGAAAATGAGGTCCCAAGTCAGTTGACCTTATGAGAGAGTGATCATCTATGTGTGCTTGACCTAATGTTAAATCTGGATCTAGAGGTCAGAGACATAGCAAGTGAGAAAT
The DNA here is from genome assembly GCF_003265705.2 of Callorhinus ursinus. NCBI lineage: Eukaryota > Metazoa > Chordata > Mammalia > Carnivora > Otariidae > Callorhinus > Callorhinus ursinus. Next base: position 10,226,583 of record NW_027397079.1, on the reverse strand, counting down.
CAGAAGCACTATAAGGTTATGGTGTACCACTCAGGCTTAAAGGTGAAAAGGACCACAGACAGGGCATTATGTTGGAGCTGAGAGCAGGCCTTGGCTGACAACCTGAAATGACATGGGACTGCATTCCTATATCTACAAGGAACTAAATTCATCCAAAAACCAGAATGAGCTTGGAAGTCGATTCTTTGCTAGAACTTCTAGACAAAAACTCTGCTCAGCCAACACCTTGATTTCAGCTTTGATATCATGGGCAGAAAAGCCAGCCTGATGAATTGTGACCTGCTGATCTGTGAGTGAATAAATGGTATTGTTCTAAATTGCTACATTTTTAGTGAGTTTTTGTTTGTTTTTGGTTTTTATATTTTATTTATTCATTTGACATTTGGCAGAGAGAGAGAGAGAGAGAGCATGCACAAAATCAGGGGGGAGTAGCAGAGGGAAAGGGAGAAGCAGGCTACCCGCTGAGCAGGGAGCCCATTGCAGGACTCGATCCCACGACCCCACAATCATGACCTGAGCCAAAGGCAGCCGCTTAATCGACTGAGCCAGCCAGTAGCCCCCGTTGTTGGTTATTTGTTACACAGCAAGAGAAATTGAATATACTGGGCCTTACCCCCAAAAGTTTGTCATTCAGCTGGTCTGAGGTAGGGCCTGAGAATTTGTACTTCTAACAAATTTGCAGATGTTACTACTGCTGCCAGTCCACAATTTGAGAACAGCTATATGGAATAAGGGCTTTGGGCCATGAGTGACACAAGTAAGACAAACGAAGAAGTGATGGGTTATTGGGTTCTGCTGTGTGGGAATGCTTTCTGACTCCACTCAGTTGGCATTGTGGTCAGGTATCAATAAAATGTAAGTGAATAGTGTAAGTAAGGTTGTTTTAGGCTTTGATATTCCTGAAGACTCAAGTTGTTTAATCAGAAGTAAGACCACATTGTTTCTTGATTCAACTTTCATTGGTACTCTTGTTACTATGATTAACCATCAAGGAAACACCCAGTTTGCCATGACAGTGACATAGATGGCTTGATGAACTGACTGCTACTTCATCTGTCATATGGTGGCATCCAGGAGAGTAGGAGAAAATATCATTTTTAGAATGTTTAGATAATTCTACATCTGGACTCTGAGTGAATCTTCCTTTATTTTTTTATTTTATACATATTAAAACTAATATGCCAAAATTGAAAGAATAGCATAATGAACTCCCATGCTCTTATGAGCCACATCAACAAACTTTAACAATGAATAAGAAATGGCCAACCCAACAGTGAGTTAAGCATCTGACTCTTAGCTTCGGCTCAGGTCATTATCTCATAGTGGGATAAAGCCCCAAGTTGGGCTCCACACTAGGCGGGGAGTCTGCTTGAAAATTCTCTCCCTCTGCCCCTCCCCTGACTCATGTGCTCTCTCTCTCTCTCACTCACTCTCTCTCTCTAAAATAAATAAATAAGTCTTAAAAAAAAAAAAAAAGAAATGTCCAACCCTGTCTCATCCATGTCCCCATTCAATTTCTCACACCTCAGTGATTATTTTGAAGCTAATCCCGTGCATCATATTAATCACTAAATATTTCAGGATCTATCACTAATAGGATTTTATTTTTAACATAGCTATAATATTTTTAACACAGCTATAATGTTATTTTAACATCTAATAAAAATGGAAATACTCAGTGTTTTGAGATAGGCTGTTACTGATATTCTTTAAATTCATGTCCAGATATATGGGTTGAGATTAGAATGTCTCTTTATCTTTCCTGCCTTTCCGGGGGCGGGGGCGGGGGAGTCAATTTTTAGAGACAAGTGGTTTCTAGCTTGGGGAAATCTAAGGAAATTCATTTGATCCAGAATATGTAAAATTGCTAAAACATAATTTGAACGTACTTTACATTGTAAGGGAGATTTACCTGAAGTTAAACCAATAGAAAAGAGGCTATGGAGATTCTTTACAATGTACATTTTCAACTTTCCTATGACCAATTATTTTAGTGCATATGTGACAGATGAATATTTTTTGTATTGTAAATGGCTACTTTTTCATCACTAAGGCTTTTTCTTAACCAGAGGTTCCTGTGTTTTTTCCTCATATACATAGGGTTCTGTATATGAGTTTAAGAGCTAGAGCTGGGAGTAAGTAAAATCCCCCAAATAATGAACAAGAACTCAAACCACAAATGAAACTGTTTGGAGGGATTATAACAGACAGGATGGGAAGGGAGAGATGATTTCTGCATGAAAGGGTGGAACAGAAGCCCATATAAATGTTTCAGTATGTCACCTTCTAGTGCTGTTCTAATTTTGTTTCTGGAATCAAAAACAGAAAATGGTGTAATCTCATTTCTTAAAATCAGTTAAGGGCTAAATATCACATCTTTGTATCACATCAAATATCTTTGATACTGAAAGAAAAAATAATAAAAGAAGCAAGATTTGTTAAGGTAAAGATTCTGTAGACAAAAGAAAGCATTGACACCTCACATTATCTTTAGTGTTATATGACTTTCTAGTCTTCCTATTAAAACAGGTTTATTTAGAAAGATAACAATCCACTAACTTTACTATATTTGCTATGAAATAAATAAGTGATGTTTGTGTTTTGATTTCATTTTGATAGCAGACATTAGAGTATATATTTGAAGTTCTAAGCAATATCTCTGTCACCAAAATTTCTAAGTTTCACATTCTACTTGATGCTTTCACAAAATGATGAGCTACATGGCAAAGCGCATGAATAGTTTAAGGAGTACATCATAAGATCGCTGAACAAAGGTTCTTTTAAATTGTGGGTAAATATTTTTCAAACTTATTCTTTCTCTGTCACCTAAAATTTGCATTTGTTGAAAATTATGGAATACTTGTTATTAGTAGTAATAGAAGAAACTTAAGTCAACAGAAATTGCCTAATTATTCTATGTAGAGAGAATTTACTTATAAATGACAGGAAGAACATAAGTCTCTGGAGCAGTCTTGAAACTTCACAGAATCTTCTACAGAATTGAGGACCTTCAGAGGCCAATATATATCCCTCATGTACACCCTAGGATTTTATAAGCCTGGTAGGTCCTTGTTTTATGGCATAACACAAATTTTACCCCAGACCACTTTTCCTGAGTGGGGCATCTCGGTAGAGACAGAATAAGTAAGTAAGTAAGTAAGAGAGTAAGTAAGTAAATAAATAAATAAAGCAGTCACATAAATACATTTACATTTGTACGTATAAAGATATATACTTATTTACATTATGTGGGTGTTCGTATATAAATAAATATGTATATACTTGCATATTATATTCCCTTTGCCTGAAACAATTTTCTTTATGTCACTCAGTTCCTTTCAAGTCTCATTCAAGATTCAGCCTAAATATACTCTATACCTTCTATCCCCACCATCCTATCAACAAATAAAAAGTTTCCCTGATTCGTAATATCAAATAGTATTTTTATAATTTTATCTTATAACAGATATTCTTCAGTTTGCAAATTCAAATAGTCAAATTGCATAGAAATCATTGCCCAAGTTAACATTTAACCATTGTTAAATGATCAAATGGGTGTATACTAAAGTTAATAGAATTTGTTAATAAAGTAATACCTCAGTTACTGACATAGACTGGATAGTCATTCAGAAAATCCTTTTTATTTCCTTTCTGCTGAACATAATCCTAGACTATATAGCCTGGCTAAAATTGCTAAGTGAGTCCATGTGATTTATTTTAATCTGAGTTATATGAGTCATGTATAATACCTCTAGTCATGATCAACTAAGTATTTCCTATGTGGTCCTCTCGTCTCTTTCTCTTTATTCATCTGTTAACTGAATCACAAATCCCCAAGTAACTTTAATTTTGTACAATCTTTTAAATATAACAGCCTCTTCTAGAATGTGTGGAGCTGGTTCCCTTTCCACTCCCATCAAATTTTACCTGGTCGAGAGATAACGTTTTCTTGTTACAGCAGCTAGTGTTAATTTAATTAATACAAGAGTCATTATCAGAAGTGGGATCCTGAATTGAACTTCCTCAAATATGTCTCATTGTTGGTCAGGCAATGAGCTACAAGGATATTGACAAAAGAAATTGGAAAGAGGGATATCTCTATAATGCAGTGAAGAAACAAATGTCCAAAATGTCACCTATGATAAGTCATAAGGCAGACTATCTGTCTCCTGAACCTCTAGCTCTAGCAGGAGAGATTGGAAAACCGACGTTAGTAATGCATGCTGGTGGCTATTAGCTGCATTTAGCAAGGCATTAGAAGAATAAAATGGCCTCAAATTATAATTGCCTTATTTGCAAGTAGAAATGAGAGGAAATGGAGAAAGTGCAGATATTTGAGGCCACAGCAGATTAGCTTCTAGACCCCAAACGATAAGAATAAATTTTTAAAATATTTTGAACATCAAAACCCTTTTGACTTAGTTTTGAAAATAAGATAAGACTAAGGTCATCAACTTCAAGGTCACCTCTATTAAACTGAGCAAGAATACCATGGAGACGAGGAAGAAGTGTGAAAAGTTGAAAACTATAGAAGGCATCTGGAACTGACTGAATACAAATATATTAAAAGAATATTTCACTTTTAAGGGAATTTTATTGTCAAAGAAACTGCAATTCCAAACTAAAAAAGAGAATCTTTGACAATCATACTAATCTGGTCTTAAAATTTTACCAATAGGAGGTTGGCTGTAAAAGTCATAGCCTCCTAGGAAAGCATCCTCCTCAACACTCACCTTTCTACTGATGCATAAATAAAATCCTTCCAGCTTTCAGAGCCACAACAGGGGGATCTATGTTCAAAGGAGCTCCTCCCAGATAGCAGCTTTGAGGTCTAGTCAAGGCACCGTCTCTACCCCGAGTGGGGGTTTGAGAGCTGCCTATCACTTGACCTGCTCCTGCTCCCCAAAATTTCCTATCTGCACTGATGGTCGTGTTTCTCCCATCTGTCTCTTGTGTGAATTAGAGCTTGCATTTTTGTTGTTGTATATTTTCCATTATATATTTGTTTCTCAGGGAAGGTTTCAGATAAATCGTCTTTTTAATTTAGAGGTCTCCCATAGCTCCAAAAACAACATGTAGATTTGAGCCTATGGTGGCAGAATGAGATTTGGGGCTATATCCCTTGGAGAGCCGGCGAGGCCACCTGTGTCGGGGCTAAACAGGTAAACCGCTGCTTGGTGAACAGAAGGGCGGGCTGTGACAGAGAATGGCTGGATGTGTACATGTCCTTACGTTTTGGACACACCATCACATCTTATTTTTTATTGTCTTTTCCATAGCTCCTTATGACGACATTCTGGCCAATGGATATGAGTAGATGCTATATTCCACTCTTCGTTAAAACGCCTTCTCCCACACGTACACAAAAAAAGACATGAAATGAAATAATAAAATAAAACAGAATAAAATAAAATAATATAAAATTGTCATGCCGTCATCTATCCATTTATTGCTGGTCAGGTGACTGGCTTAACACCCAGTCACCTGGGAAGCTGTGTGACAAAAGCTGCTGCCTGTCAGTTTGGTTTCTGACAGGGCGTGGGAAAAGAAATTGCCTCCTGCGCGTCTCCCAACAGCCTCTCCAACACACACTAGATTAGACTTTGAGCAAGAAGGAGATTTGTATTGTATTATGTTAATTCCCTGAGATTTGGGCATTTATCTATTACAGCAACTGACATTTTATTTTAACTAGCAGAGTAAACTTCAATTAAAACCCAAATTTCATGTATAGGTTTGATAGAACAACTCAATAAATATATATATACTCTCCCAAATATCATTTAATAGCCTTCCAAATATTTCACTTCATGTATTTCAGCCCTCTCTATACTTTTAAAATGCATATACATTTCTCAAAGTACAAAATATCACCGTCTTTCCTGCCAGTCTGACCTGGGGGTCTTACTTAGGCTAACCTCTCCTCCAAGCTGCTTACATCAATGTATTATCCGAGGGCAACTTTTCTATAACTGCTTTTTAGATCCAAAAGAAGACTTTCTGTTTTTCCTGCTTTGATAATGATAACCCTGATTAACCGCTCTCAGTTTCTCACATTGCCTAGGAATCCACCAAGGAGGTGGCTAAACACACTCTATACATCTAAATAAAATACATTAACATTTTCAAAATGTTTTCTTATAAGATATGTATATATTTTGATATGCACCTAAAAAAATCTGTGTCACAGGAAAGACATGGCTATTTGTCCTATTTTTACTAACAAGTAAAAGCCTGAGAGTTGGCTTGCAGATCATCTAGCTGGGGTGTGACTGACCAGGTCTGTCTTTGGATTCCCACTTGGGGGGCTTTCAAACTCAGCAAAGCGCTATTGGTTTTTAACCTAGGACAACAGATCACTACTGCTTCCTTTTTAAAACTTTATTCCTGTAACAAAACAAAACAACCAAAAAACTTTATTCTTGAGATCTGAGAGAGCATAATATACTCCGCGTACTCTTCAGTATCTTAGTTTCTTAAACATTATAGGTACCAGTTTAAAAAAAAAAAAAAAGTTGATTGGATAATTGTTTCCAAGCTTCATGTCAGTTATTCATTTGTTTGTTCATTTTTTCTGAGAGGAGTAACTTCTCACCTTCCCAGGCATTCTTCGCTATCTCCTGTCTTGGGAGTTTGTTTATGTCCACACGCAGTGCTTACTAGATGAAATTTCCTGTCTGTATTCCAGGTACAAGGAAACAGTATTAGGGAAGGAGTTGCACCTCAATGCGGTTTGTGTAACTGTGTACCTGTAACCTTTGAAGAAAACTGGGAAGAAAAATGTGGAAAATATTCCTTTACCTGCTGACTTCATGCAGTATCTATAAAGGTAGGCAAGCTAGCATTGGCCTTTAGCAGTATTTGGAAAAGACATGCACATTCTCGTTAGTGGCTTGTTATTTCTTCTGGTCTCCTTCCTTGCTGATTATTTGCCGTTGATCATATCTTATAAATACTTAAACATGTTTTGTCTGTATATCACAGGTCTGGGTTTATGTGTTTAGTGGGAGAGGGGATAACACCGCCACCCTCAAAGGGCTGATTGAAGGAGTAAATGAGAAACACATGGGGACAGAATATATTATGAAGACTACAGTAATCCAATTGTTGAATAGTATCAGATACACAAAGAAAAGTGTTTAGTTAAGTTTCAGAATCATTAAAAGGGAAAAGAGAGAAGAATAAAAAATAACAGTATCATAATTAGATTAGATTAGAGAAATCACCTGGGACCAGAGCCGGTTAGTAGGCGAATCCTCTGCTCAAGCCCACCCAAGGCTGTATGAGAACAACCCGGTGCCATGAATGCTTGTGTTATATTTGGTCATGCCTCACACTCTGGGGCAAATGGGATATGAGCTGCTTATTTTAAAATGGATGTCAGGACTCGTGAGGCTCTCACAGAAGTTGGGCTACACAGAATTCTCCAGGGAAGCCAGAACTGGTAAGCTTTCAGCCCACCCGAAATAAGTGGTTCCAGAGAAACCGTGTCGCTGGGGATACATCTCTATGCCAGGGGAAGTCATTGAGAAGGACTCTCTCCCCAGAATCTGGCAAAATATCTTGGGACAGAATAAGTGTCTTCAGCTTTGGGTAGTTGGCCTACTCCCTTCTCTGCAGTAATTCCTAATCCATGGGTCTGAGAGGAAACGGCTGTCTGCAGACCCCTCGCCCGTTTCCGTAGCCATCTGGAATTCTCATTTACTTGGTACCACAGCCCCATGGTTCATGGGGAAAAAGAGTGGTAGCCTCTTTTTCCAGATAGCAGAACTGAGTTTCAAGCTTTGGCTGCTTTATTTTTTCAAGAAAAAATAGCAAAGCTAGTCATGGGGGGAGGTGAATTTGAATAGAGTTCTGTATAACCTCCAAATTACCCTCTATTCTGCTTTGCATGCTTTTTCTCAAAACATCACATATAAACGTTTTCCAGGGAAGGAAACTGAAACTTGAAGGGATTAGCTGACTTCTGGAAGTTGTCATGGCCTGTATGTGGCTTACCATTCTGTTTAATCTCTTTACTTTAAAAAGTCATTTTTTACAAGAAAAAAATTTATTATGTGAGGTGATCTGTGTTAACTAAAATTATTGTGGTGATCATTTCATAAAATATATGCATATCAAATAGTCGTGCACCTGAAACTAATACAATATTTATGTCAATCATATCTCAATAAAACTGGAAAAATGTTTAAAATTAAAAAAAATAATTGTTATTTTACCTCAGAGTAACATGAGAATTGGTAATGTCCACAGCGGTTTTTGACTTATTATTTATTATTTAAAAACAATGGCAATACTATATCTAAGCCACAGTTGTAAGCCTCTGAAAATATTCTGACTAACCTCAACGGATGAGATTTTTGGTTTGAAGCTTAAAAAAATCTGGAGTAATATCCATATAATTTTGCATCTCAAACACAGGAAATCTCATAAATTGGATCCTTTTTTAATTTGTTTTATTAGTGAAAGAACTAATGCATATAAAAGAATATTCCTGTCATGTTTTTCTAATGATTTTTCCCGTCAACAAACCATGTATTCGTTCTTTGTGCTGTTTAAAATAGCATGAAAATATTTCCAGCTTTATCTTATGGCAAAGGGCCACCGCATGGGCCCATTCCTCAGTAGCCATATGGCAATGGTGCGGCCATCTGTTTATCCTGATACTCTTTTTCCTGGCAAAACTTGGACCCATATGGCTTCTTTGTGTCTCATCTGCGTACATCACGAGGAGAGGCAAAATCAGGATCTACACTTCTCCTTGGAAACAACTTTTCATAATTACTGGGAACCTGAAGATCATCTCTTTTCTATTTACCTTCTTCTTCCTCTAGTTGTTCCACACCTGCCTTCCTCTGATAGACGCGGGAACAATTTGATTCCAGGAATAAGTGAAAGCTGTCAGGGCAAGCTGTCAGGTTTGAGGCATCATAATCACCTCAAAGGACTGAGGGCCTGTGCTTTTGTGGATTTGAAACTTCATCACTCAGGAGATAAAATGATCCATCCTTTTACATGTTGACAGGACAGCAATTTGGTGTCAATGTGGAGAGTCACATATTCAGACAGTAAGGCAACAAAGAATCTATGAACAGGGCTCTTGTATTTCCAGTGACAACTAGTTTTCAGTAATGTCTAAAATATTTGATATGGGCTGTTTAGAATAATTTTAAGCAACTATGTCAATTTCTTATGTGACACATTCTTAGGCTTTAGTGAAAATATGGTAATAACCCATTTGCCAATCTGCACTTTAATGTTTGCCTTCAAATGAAATACCTATATTTATGTTATTGAAATAGTTAAAAGCATGTATGTATGCTTCTCTTTTTTAGTGTATTTTAATTTGGTTTGAAATCTGTTTGTGTGTATGTACTTTTTTAACTTAAAAATACCTCTCTTACAGGAAACTATACGAAAATAGTCACTACCATGTTGAGAATAATTAAGTGAATGAATACAACTCATTCAGGAAACTCAATGTTTACAAAAAAGAAATAACTGACCCACAGTCTTGCTATGTGCAGATCTACATTAGAAAGAATTGACATTGCGGCAAGCATGATTGTGAGTGATATAGTATTCACAAAGGAAATTTTTCCAGAGTACAAAGCCCATCTTTTTGGTCTCTGCTTCTCTTCCCAAGCCCTGATGAAGGTAGTCATTGTAGCTGAGTAATTTGCACATATTCCTTGGCAAGAGCCTCATGCTTCTACCTATGTTGTTACTATTGCTCTGCTACAAGAGTTTCATGAAACTGAACAACTAGAAAATGGGTAACTTTATAAAAAGACAGGGGCACCTGGGTGGCTGTCAGTTGAGTGTCTGACTCTTGATTTCTGCTCAGGTCAAGGTCTAAGCCCACATTGGGCTCTGTGCTCAGCGTGGAGTCTGCTTGAGATTCTCTCTCCTCTCCCTCTGCCCCTCCCCATGCTTTCTCTCTGTCTCTCTATCTCTCTAATAAATAAACAAACAAACAAATAAATAAAATCTTAAAAAAATTCTAAACTTGAGAGAACAATCATTTAAATCTTCTGGAATTAGGAAGACATATAATTACAAATTTAAAGTATGGCTAATCTGAAAGATGACCGTTTAGATGATGTCTTTTGAAGAGATCGGTTTGATGATATACTACGTCATTCTGACCAAGATGATTAATTAAGGGGTGGGGCTCAAGTCAGGCCAATCAGAGCCAATATACATCTCTTGGCTCTACTGGCAAAGAATTTTCTTTCCCCATTATGCTTGTAAAGTTAATAGAGTTGCTGGCAATCCTCTTTGCCATTGACTGTGGAAAGTCTGAAATAGAGAGAAAGCATAAAAGAGAGTTATTTCTTCAACACTTGAATCTGGTCATGTCTTAAGTCAGCTCTACATACGGGTTTCTATTATGTATTCTGATATATTCTCTTTTCCATTTAAGTCAGCTGAGTTGAATGTTCACTTGACACCATCTTTACCATCAGCAACTAAATATCAATACAGTTCACATGGGTATTAAGGAGGGCACGTGTTATGAAGAGCACTGGGTGTTATACACAACTAATGAATTGTTGAACTCTACATCAAAAACTAATGAAATGGGTGCCTGGGTGGCTCAGATGGTTATGCGTCTGCCTTCGGCTCAGGTCATGATCCCAGGGCCCTGGGATCGAGTCCCGCATCAGGCTCCCTGCTCCTTGGGAGCCTGCTTCTCCCTCTGCCTCTCTCTCTCTCTCTCTCTCTCTCTGTCTTTCATGAATAAATAAATAAAATCTTAAAAAAAAACTAATGATGTACTATATGTTGGCTAACTGAACATTATAATAAAATAAAATAAAATAAATTAAAAAAATAAAAATGAGAAAGAAAAAAATTCACATGCCCAAATATCACTATAAATTTATGTAATTTCATCGCCTATTAGGTTTAAATGACCCTAATTGCTTATGTGCTTTTTGATGTGCTGTCTTCAGTATGAAGTGGAGATTTTTAAATGGATATTTTTGGAAATTTCAAAAAATGACCTAAATGACACTGCCTACCCACTACATCTCCTACTGGAGAATAATGAAATGAACAATTGTTTTGTTGTTGTTGTTGTTTTGTTTACCCATTCACCTGTTGAGGGAACTTTGAGTTATTTCCAGTTTTCAACTGCTATAAATTAAACTTATATATACAATTTCATATAAGTTTTTGTGTGCATACATGCTCTCTTTTCTCCTGAGTAAATGCCAATGGAGTGAAATAGCCAGATTCTATGGAAGATATATGTTTAGCTTTTTAAAATAAACTGCAAAATTATTTTTCAAAATGGTGATACCATTTTGTACTCTCATTAGGAGAATATAGTTTTAGCTTTTCCACATCTTTGCCAACATGTGGTATATTCAGCATTTTGAATCTTAGCCAGTCTAATAAATGTGCAATGATCTATGGTTGGGCTGTTAATTTGTGTTCCCCTAGTGATTCATGATGTTGAACGTCCGTCCCTTTGCTGCTATGTTATTTTTCTTTTTGAAGTTTCTGTTTAAACATTTTGCCCATTTTTAAATTGGGTTAATTGTTACTATTGAATCTGGGGAGTCCTTTTTATATTCTGGATCCAAGTTTTTGCATAAGGCATATGATTTATCAATGCTTTCTGCCAGCCTGTGACTTGTCTTTTCTTTATCTTAATGATGTCTTTTGGAGAGCAGAAATTTTTAACTCTGATGAAATCCAATTTATCAACTTGTTCTTCGATGGATTGCACTTTGGTGACATCTATCAAAAAATTATGCTCATTGAGAAAAGTCAAACAAAAAATAATATATGCTATGTAACTCCATATATATGCTATACAACTCCATATATATAACTCTAGAATAGTACAGCTTGCCTATAGTGATGGGAATTGGGTGAGTGTTGGCCTGGGGATAGAATTATTATTTTTTTTTTTAAGATTTTATTTATTTATTTATTTGTGAGAGAGAGAATGAGAGATAGACAGCACGAGAGGGAAGAGGGTCAGAGGGAGAAGCAGACTCCCTGCTGAGCAGGGAACCCGATGTGGGACTCGATCCTGGGACTCCAGGATCATGACCTGAGCCGAAGGCAGTCGCTTAACCAACTGAGCCACCCAGGCGCCCCTGGGGATAGAATTATAAAAGGAATACAAGGAGACTTTGAGAGCAATGAATATGATCACTGTCTTGACTGTGGTCATGACTATTTGTCTATATGTATGACAAAACTTACCAAATTGTACGTTTAAATATGTGTAGTGTATTTTTTGTCAATTATAACTCCTTGAAGCTGGTAATTATACATGACATGGCAAAATATATATTCATCTGCTAGGAGTACAAATTAAATAAAATAAAGCATGATTTATTTTTATTGTTATCATTGTGGCTTGAATGGTTTTGTGAACTCCTAATTCTTAAATTAGGCAAAATCTAGCACTCAGTGATTATCATAGAAGGATTCAAAGGGTAATGAGACATATAGATATGTCAGTTGGGAGTTTCCGGGGATATGGACAAGTCCAGCTTTTTTTTTTTTTTTTTTTTTTTTTCCCCTCCTTTTTAACTACAGAGACAGACCTGCTGGTAATGATCACAGTTGCAATATTCTATTACTGAAACCCCTAATTTTCCCCAGGTGACTTATTATTACCCTAAATTACTGTTACATTCTGTTTCTGCAGCTTACATTCCAGCTAGAATGCAGATTGTTTATCTTCCACAAGACTAGCCTTGGAATAACTACTGGTCATAGTGTTTGGACAGTCTATTTAAAGAAAGAAAGAATATAGAGAAAGAAATCAGTAAGTGAAGGCCAGAATGTATGGCAATGAAAACAATATTTAATTGTCTTTTATTTAGAAAAAGAAATAGTGACAACACAATCAAAATGTGTTTAGTTCCAGGATAATTCGGCTTTGCTTCTTAACAGCTAAGGTGGTTGTCTTGGGCATATAAATGGGAAAACCATGGGCAGTAATGGCATATAAATCGCAGCCCTGTGGCTTACTAGTTAAGAGACTATAAGCAAGGCATTTAATCTTGAGTATAGATTCCTACCATTATCCATTTATTTTAAAAACAGAGATATATGTTGGTTTATCTTTTCTTCCATCAGGCTTAAAAATATCAATTGTTTACTCGCTATGAAATGAAATTAAAAAAATTATAAGCCATCTGAAGCATAACACCTAAAAGTAAAAGCATACTCTTTAGGGATGAGACAAGGCATTGGTTAAAGACTTGAAATAAAATTTATAGCAGTGATGAAGACACAACTGAAAATTAGTAGGTGTAGTAAAAAGATTCCTCCAGTTCTTACTACAAAGAGCACCAATTCTATCCTCCATAATAAAGCAACATTCACAAAAGTATTGCTCTTTCTGCAGATTTTTACCCAGTATACTCCCTTCAGACACTAAGACGTCTATGCCAATCAGATGACATCTTAGAGTCTTACTCTGCCGTTCAGGTTTCACATGCAAGTACTGTCCTATTCTTACCTGAAACTTTTCACTGATAAATCAGCTTTTCTTACATCTGGTTTCTACTCCCTGTAAGTGTGATATCGAATGCATTAAATATAAATTCATACAAATACAATCCCTCCATGCAAGTGTATTGCTATTTAATTGTAGTAAAAAATATAAAATTTACCATCTTAACCATTTCTAGTTGTACAGTTTAGTAGTGTTACATATATTTGCATTGTTGCACAAGAGATCTCTGAAACCTTTTTTTTCTTGCAGAATTGAAACGATATCCATTAAACAACAACTTCCTATTTCCCTCTTCCCCCAGCTCCTGGCAACCACAATTCTGCATTCAATTTCTCTGAGTTTTAGGTATCTTGAATGAGTCATTCATATATATTGATGTCTTGTGACTAGCATATTTCATTTAACGTAATGTCCATAAGGTTCATCCATGATGTAGCAAATGACAGGATTTCCATCTTTTCTAAAGCTGAACAAATTTTCATTGTACATATGTACCACATTTTCTTGTATCCACTCATCTGTCTATAGACATTTGTATTCCTCCTGGCTATTGTGAATAATGCTTCAACGAACATGAGTTTACAGTATCTCTTCAAGATCCTGCTTTAAATCCTTTTGGATAGAGATCCAAAAATGAGGTAAAAATAGAATAATTCTATTTTTAATTTTGGGGGGAGCCACCATACTCTTTTCCCACAGCAGCTGCACCATTTGACATTTTGACCAACAGTGTACAAGGGTTCCAATTTCTCTACAGCTTTGCCAACACTTGTGATTTTCTTTTTGTTTTATTTTGTTTTGGTTTTTAATAGTGATCATTCTAATGAGTATGAGGTAATATTTGTGTTTTGATTTGTATTTTTTCTAATGATTAGTGATGCTGAGTTTCATTTAAAATGCTTGTAAACCATTTGTATATCTTTTGGGGGAAATGTTTATTTGAGTTCTTTGCCCATTTTTAATTTGGTTATTTATTTTCTTGTTGAATTGTATGAGTACCTTGTATATTTTTGATATTAATTCCCTATCAAATATATGATTTACAAATGTCTTCTCCCATTACGTAGAATACCTTTACATTCTGTTGATTGTTTCTTTTGATACACAAAAGTTTTTGATGTTTTATTTGTAGTCCTATTTGTATATTTTTGCTTTTATTGCCTGAGCTTTTGGTATCAGATCTAAGAAATAATTATCAACTTGAATGTCATGAAGATTTATCCCTATGCTTTTTTTTCTAGGAGTTTTATAGATTTAGGTCTTAACGTTTAGGTCTTTAATTCATTTGAGTTAATTTTTTATATGTTGTAAGGTAAGGATCCAACTTGTTCTTTTCAATGTGGATACATAGTTTTTCTAACATCACTTATTAAAGAGAATGTCCTTTTTCCCATTGTATGGTTTTGACACCCATATAAAAGATCACTTGACCAAGTCTGTGAGGGTTTATTCCTGAATTATCTGTTATTTTCCACTGTTCTATGTGTCTGTCTTTATGCCACTATCACACTGTTTTAATTACTATAGGTTTGTATTGAAATCCAGAAGTGTGAAATCTTCAACTTTGTTCTTCCCTTTAAAGATTATTTTGGGTATTCAGGGTCCTTTGAGATTCTATAAAAATTTTAGGATTTTTTTTTCCTATTTCTGTAAAAAATGCCCCCAAGCTTTTAATAGGATTGCACTGAATCTGTAGATTGCTTCAGGTAGAATGGACGTTTTAAGAGTGCTAAGTCTTTCAATCCATTAACATGGAATGTTTTTCCGCTTATTTGTGTCTTTAATTTCTCCCAGGAGTGTTTTATAGTTTTCAATGTACAAGTCTTTTACCTTCTTGATTATGTTTATTATAGAGTATTGTATTCTTTTTGATGGTATTGCAAGTGGTATTGTTTTATTAATCTCATGTTTGGATTGTTCGTTGTTAGTGATTAAGACAACTGATTTTTGAGTGTTGATTTTGTAAGTTTGCTTAATTTGTTTATTAGTTCTAATAAGGGTTTTTTTTTTTTTGTGTGTGTGTGTGTGTGATCCTTATTGTTTTTTACATATAAGGTTATACCATATGCAGAGCTGAGTTTACCTCTTCCTTTCCAATTTGGTTACCTTGTATTTCTTTCCCAGGCTTAATTGCTCTGGCTAGGAGTTCTAGTACTATGCTGAATAGAAATGGTGAAAGTAGACATCCTTATCATGCTCTTGATTTCAGAAGAAAAGATTTCAAATTTTCACAGTTAAGTGTGATGTTTGCTGTAGGTTTTTTCATATATGATTTTTATTATGTGGAGGTAGTTTCCTTCTATTTCTAGTTTGTTGAGGTTTTCTTTTTTTAATCATAAAAGGGTATTGGAGTTGTTAAATGCTTTTACATCAATTGGGGTGATCATGTGGTTAGGTTCTTCACGCTGTTAATGTGGCATATTATGTTGATTGATTTTTGTGTGTTGAAACACACTTGTATTAAAGGAATAAATCCTACATAGTCATGGTGTATAATCTTTTTAATACACTGTTGAATATGGTTTGTTAATATTTTGCTGAGGATTTTTTTCACCAATATTCATCAGGGATATTTGTTTGTAGTTTTCTTGTAGGATCTTTTTCTGTCTTTGCTATCAGGGTGATGTTGGGTTCATAGAATACATTTGGATTTACTTCCTCCACTTCAATATTTTTGGAAATTTGAAGAGGATTGGTGTTAATTCTTCTTTAAATTTTTGGTAGAATTCTTCAGTGAAATCATCTGGTCCTAGGATTTTCTTTATTGGGAGATCAATTACAGGTTTAATCTCCATCCTAGTTACAGGTCTGTTCAGGTTTTTTTTTTTTTTTCTTCATAATTTAGCCTTGGTAAGTTATGTGGTTTTCAAAATTTATCCATTTCTTCTAGCTTGTCTATTTTTTTGTATATAAAAATGTATAGTATTCTCTTATAATCCTTTTTATCTCTGTGGCGTCAGTAGAAATATCCTATCTTTCATTTCTGATTTTAGTTATTTGAGTTTTCTCTCTTTTTCTCATAGTTTATGTAAGGGTTTGTCAATTTTCTTGATCCATTCAAAAAATAATTCCTAGTTTCATTGCTTTTATTGTTTTTCTATTCTCTATTTTGTTTATCTCTTCTCCAGTTTTTATTATCTCCTTCTTGTTGTTTATTTTGGGTTTAACTTGTTCTTTCTATAATTTCTTAAGGTGCAAAGTTAGGTTATTTATTTGAGATCTTTCTACTTTTTTATTGTGTTTACTGCTATACACTTCCATCTTAGTACTTCCTTGGCTGAATCTCCTGAGTTTGGTATTATGTCTTCATTTTTATTCATTTTCATATGTTTTCTAATCTTGTAATTTCTTCTTTGACCATGGGTTGTTTAAGCATATGGTGTTTCATTTCAACATATTTGTGGATTTTCCAGTTTTTAATTCTGCTATACATTGCTAGTTTCTTTCATTGGGGCTGAAAAAGGTATTCTGTAAGATTTCAGTCTTCTCAGATTTGTTAAGAATATTTTTACAGACTATCACATGGTCTATCCTGGAGAATGTTCCATCTGCACTTCAGAAAACCGTGCATTCCATTGTTTTTGGGTGGAGTATTCTGTGTATGTCTATTAGGCCAACTGGTCTACAGTGTTGTTCAAGTCTTCAGTTTCCTATTCCTCTTCTCTCTTGTTGTTTTACCATTATTGAAATTGTGGTATTGAAATTTTGTACTATTATTGTGTTGCTGTCTATTACTACTACTATCTTCAGCCCTGTCAACCTTTGCTTCATATATTTGGGAGCTCCGATGTCAGGTGGATTTATATTTACAGTTGTTACATATCCTTGGCAAACAGACCCTTTTATCGTGCATGTCTTTCATTGCCTCATATGACAGTTTTTGACTTAAAGTCTATTTAATCCAAGCATGGCTACCTCTGTTCTCTTTTGGTTATTATTTGCATGTAATTCCTGCCTCCATCCTTTTGCTTTCAACCCATACATGTTCTTACATTGAAAATGAGTTTCCTGTTGCACATATAGTTGGGTCTTTTTTCCTTTTTAACCATTCAGTCAATATTTGACTTTAAATTGGGGTAGTTATTCCATTTACATTCAAAGTTGTGGTAGGGGCCACCTGGGTGGTTCAGTTAGTTAAGCATCTGACTTTGGCTCATGTCATGATCTCCAGGTCTTGTGAGCACCTTGTTGGGCTCCCTGCTCAGTGGGGAGTCTGCTTGTCCCTCACCCTCCATCCCTCCTTCCTGCTCATGCACTCTGTCCCTCTCAAATAAATAAAATCTTTAAAAAAATAAAGTAGTGGTAGGAAAGACTTACCGTATTGCCATTTTTGTTGATTCTTTTCTGCATATATTGTAGATATTTGATCTTTTCCTCTTTTACAACCTTCCTTATGTGTGTGTGTGTGTGTGTGTGTGTGTGTGTGTGTGTGTATTGACTTGCTTTGATTTCTTATTTCCTTTTGTATATTTTCAACAGGTATTTTCTTTGTGCTTGCCATAGGGATTATATGAAGCTATAACAATTGCAAATTGAAAATTATTTAACTTAAATTTCATACAAAAAGTACCGTTTTATATCTCTACTCCCCAACTTTATGTTATTGATGTCATATATTACATCTTTTTACCCTGTATTCCATTAACATACATTTATAGTTATTTTTATGCTTTTTCCTTTTAAGTCTATACCAGAATTAATAGTGTTTTCTTTATTATTATAATTATAGAAGTGTAACATTACAATACCACAAAATTCTATGTTTGTCTATATATTTACCTATGCCAGAGAGTTTTATATTTTCATTTGGTTTCCTGTTATTGTCTACCATCCTTTCATTTCAGATGAAGGAATCCCTTTAGCATTTGTTGTAGGGCAGGTTTTGTTATAAACTACCTCAGCTTTCATTTTCTGGGAAAGTCTTAATTTTTCCTTCAATTTTGAGAGATTGTTTTGCCAGATATAGTATTATTGGTTGGCTGTTTTCGGTTTGGTACTTTGAATATATTATCTCACTCCCTCTGGCCTACAAGATTTCTACTGAGAAATCTCTTGATAATCTTAACTGGTTTCAGGAATTCTCACAAAGGCAATGTTGTCTGTATATTGTTGTTAAATTGATGTTTCCATGGAGGAATGAGGGCCCAGAGCTTCCTTTTCTGCCATTTTGCTGACAACACTCAAATATGTTTTTAAAATGATGTTTTTATTCCTACAATGTACTGTTTTATTATATTCTTTTCCATAAAATATGCTGAGCCTTTGTCAGTTAGTATGCTATAAAAAAGTCAGAACTCATTCTGCATATTCCAGCAGAAGAGAATTTAATCCAGGAAATAAGTGATTACAAATTATTGGATTTTTTTAATCACCTTTCTGAATGATCTGGAGTCAGGTGCCCACAGTTCAGTTTTTGAGATCTAAAAGACATCTTTGCAGCAGAGATAACAAATATTTTCCACCTTCACTATCACTACAACTGCTTCTATAAATTTAAAAAGCAGGTAACTCAGCCATGCAATACAGAAACTGGGCAAGTATTGTCTCCCCTGCCTTCAAAATTAGGAAAGTATTTCCACTCTCTTGTACTTCCAATTGTGTTATTAAATATTTTAAGTGTTATTAAATATTTCCAATTGAAATGATTCACTCACAGAATCTTAGCTATAATAGACTCTTGAAATTTTCGTTTCTATATTTCCACCACCACCATTCACAAATGGGTACCAAATCAAGTGAAAATAAAGACTGAATGCCATCTCACCACAGATAACACACACCACCCTTTGGTTACTCAGTATCTAAAGACATCCTTCTACTAAGAAAAGGCAAAAGTAACATGCTATAACAAATTAATGAAAAATTCACCTTAACAACAAAATTTCACTCCTTCTCAAAAGGAAATATTTGATGGCCAATAGTCATTCTCTCCTTCCCTGGAAGATGTTGGTTTCTCCTCTAGTTTAGTCATAACCCCATCTTAAATTAAATCTCAAGTGATTATATACAAAGTTGACTAGCAAAAAGGCCAGCTTAAGAGTGTTGCATGTTCTGTTCATACCCAAGATGTAGAAACCGTAGAGAAAACCACTCCAACCTAAGAATAAGAAAAAGCTGGGGAAACAAAACAAAATAAAACAAAAACAACTTAAAAAAAATCCATCAGAAAGTTGAAGTTACAGGACAACCAAATAGCATAAAGTAGATAGGGCAAGTCGAGTATGGTGGAGGGATGGGATAACTGGGTAATGGACATTAATGAGGGCACATGATGTAATGGACACTGGGTATTATATAAGACTGATGAATCACTGAATTCTACCTCTGAAACTAATAATACACTATATGTTAATTAATTGAATTTAAATTTAAAAAAATCAAAAACAAAAAATATAAAATATATTAACAAGTTTGGTTTAGCTATAGCTTTTACTGTAGCAATTTTTTTAAAGATTTTATTTATTTATTTTTGTGAGAGAGAGAGAGAGAGCATGAGTAATGGGAGGGGCAGAGGGAGAAGCAGACTCCCTACTGAGCAGGGAGCCCAATGTGGAACTCAATCCCAGGACCCTGGGATCATGACCTGAGCCAAAGGCAGACACTTAACCAATTGAGCCACCTAGGTGCCCTGCTGTAGCAATTTTTAATCAATGCATCACTAAATGTATGAATTTTTGCAAAGTGATGAAATATCAAGGGAAATAATCTAGTTTGATTTATGCACTTGTCTATAGTCGACAGAAATGTTTGTATTAAAATCATGTGGACCTTATACTTTTTAAAAATGAATTTCACATGAAGACACAAGAGGCTTTAAATTAAAAAATGTATAAAAATAATTTTAAAAAGGCTTCTTATATACTACAAAAAATAAATGATGGGATGAGAGCATTGGCATACCTGTTGTGGGTGGTTGGGGGAACATAGACAAGGGATGCTGAGAATATGTCGAAAATATCAGTTGCTAAAAAGAATTGACTGAATCTTTTTACATATTGCCAAAAGCTGAATGTGGACTGGAGGGCAGTTCAGAATCCTTGGCAGCCAGACAGTGGAGTTTATACCCACTCTCAAGCTGTTCTTCACAGATCTCTACTGGAATTCATGACAGTAAGATATGTATGAAGATATGTAAAAGTTATATCGATTACATTTTATTATCAAAGAGCTTTAGCATTAATAACATTCATATCATTTTATAGACACAGCTCCCTGAGATGTAGAATTAATAATTTATAATCCGTTTCATTTTCTAAGAGCAGTTCATTGGTTCTCTATGCCAAATATATAATTAAGCTATGTTTACTGTGAGCACAAGTACAGTTTTAGGAGGTCCATTGTTTGCTGAGTGATGAAGTGATTAACTCTGCAAATCATCTTCATAGTAGGCATTTCAAAGCTGACAAGGCTTACTCATGAAAAGCCCAATGTATATGTATAAATATAGACAGGTAGACCATATTGGATTTAATTACAATCTATTTTACCTTTTAAATAACATTATAAAGAAAACAATATTAAGTATTGTTATAGTTACTTATTTATTTGTCTTGGAATACTTTGACCAGCATCAAACATCTTTAGGTCATCATATTTATCAACATTTCTGTATGAAAATAAGAAATTAAGATAATTTAATGAGTTCAATGTACAATTAACTTCAGAAGCATTGCCTAAGCTTTCAAATCTGCCCCGGAGTATATTCTAAAACACTTTACTTCGTTGTTTTATGTTTAATAAATCTTGCAGCTAAAATTAGAGATCAAAATTTAGCATTTTGGCTTATAATCTTTATTTGTTCTGGGTCTATACTTGATACTACTGACAAAAACAAATGATATTAATTCACAAATGGCTCAAAAGATCAAAAGGTACAAAACCCCACTTGAATTTAGTTATATGATGTATAGCTTTTATGGGAATAGGGATGTTCTGTTAAAAGGAAAAGAAATCCAAATAATATGAATTATAAAGATAAAAGTATAAACCAGAATGTCTGTGGAGTGTTTCATATGTAATCTCCATGACAACGAGCCCTTGTAGGTTTTGTTCATCATTGCATCCCCAAGTGTTTGTATAGAAGTTGCTCAACAATTATTTTGTAATGAAATGGTAATGAAGAACAAATATAAATATTTATAGCTGTGTCAAAAAATTTTTCTGCCTTATGAGATATGCCATTTCTGTTTTGAGAGGAAGGGAAAGGAAGTGGGAAAAACAAAATCACATATTGAAGACCCAATATGTCTCTGCAAATATTTTTCTCATTCAGTATTTACATCAATACTGTGTGGGGGTGGTTGTCTTTATTTTTTAGGAAAGTGAGGCAAATAGTACTGAAATCGTGTGACCAAGACTGCACAGTTAGAAAAACAGGTAGCCTGAACATATTTGGTAGGGGGGGTTTACAATTCTCTCTTAGAATTGAAGCCAAGGCTATATTCACGGAACCCGCAAGCAATAGGGCATAGTCGTAATTTGGTCATTTTGGACATTCCATTTATCCACAGCAGTCACTGAAATAAGTATATGGCCATCTGTTAATTAGCAAAATACTTAAAAGCTTAATCATATATATTTACTGTGATTTATATTGTATTAATCTTGAACAGTTTACTTGCAGAGACAACGGCCTTTGTTCCTAACTGCCTAGGATTCTTATGTTCTTGCCACAATCACCCAACAAAATTTCCCAAGAAACTAAATCCATGGGATACTTCAGCTAACTGCATTCACTTAATTCCCAACAATGACTTCTGACATGATTTTTTTCCCCCATTTCTGTATCTAATGAGTAAAAAAAAAAAACAAAAACAGTTTGTCATGAAAATGGGAGATCGCTTGTAACCTACTCTCTTTCCCATCAGGGTCCTGATATGATCCTTCAAAATACTCAAGAGTAAAAGAAGCCTCCCAGTTAGATGAAAACAGCAGCTCCTGCAGCTTTTTCTCTTCAATTCCTTCCATCCTTTTCTGAAACATACTATTCTGTAGTACAGACCATGAGAACATGCTCTTCTCTTATCAGTTTTTACTCTTCCTTCACATTCCTGATAGGAGTCTGGGTCACAGACTGAAAATGTAAAGTCTTTTTTATAACCCTAATGTGGTGTGGTACCACCACATGGTGATTGCTGTGTGTGTATTCTTCCATGAAGAATAAATTTATAATCCTTGAAATGAAGCATCAATGTGCTGAATCATTTCAGTCAATCCTAGTAACAATTCATGAGGTAAAGGCAGTATGTGTAAGTAACTGTATCTTAGAGATTTGCTTAGTTTTGAAAAATCATATTAATAATATAATAATAGCTCTCAAGTACGAAGGATTTACTCGATGCAAGCCTTTGGACATAGAGCTTCAACCTTATCATCACATTTAATCCTCAGAACAACTACTTTCATTATGTATTATGATTCCCATTTTATAGCCAAAGAAACTGGAGAACAAAAACTAAAAAGTCGTACAACTCGTTTAATGTAACAGATTTAGTGAATGTTAGAGTTAGAAATTAATCAAGATTCACTTTCTTCACTGGTTCTCTATTAACTGCTCTTATATATGTGTATCACTGGAAATACATTCAATGTGATAATGATACTTATAATACCTGAGTAAAATTATTGAATACTTACAAATCCTAAATTTGAGAAATATTCTATGGCAAATATTTCTTTAATAAATACAATGTTATTAGAATTAATGTTAATTTTATATATCAAAGCCCTCTATTAAAAGTGATGCCAAATATTTAAAATGAAGATAACAAGCTGACACACAAATGTATTTGCACATCATACCTATCATTATAATTTATGTGATTAGTAATTCTATCATCCTAACAGTATATCACTTTCTTCTCTGAAAAATAATAATTGCATCAGTCATTTTTTTGGTTTCTGTTTAATGGTATTTTTAATAATACCATCATTTAAATGATAACACAATTATCTAATATTTCTGTCCAATAAATTATTTTGTAAGATTATTAGTGAACCAAAAATTCATCTATGTGTTTCATTCATCTATATTTAAATTTATTAAAGACTATACACCTATTGTTATACTATATAAATAGAAATAAATGTGGATATGTATTATATATGTTAAAGTGAAAAATAATATATACACATAGCACACATTTGTATTATTATAAAAATATTATTAAAATCTTTATACATTTTATAATTTTGTGTCTATGATTTATCTAATCATCCCTAGTTATGTTTTTTTTCCTCAAAAGTTAGGGACATGGGAGATTAAATTTTAGATATTTTAATAGATTTAAAATACAAAGTTTATGTGTAGAATTTAGCACTTATTTTATATACCGCTAAGATAAAAGTCAAGAATAATTTCTGAAGGCAAAATAAAAAGTCTGGCATCCTCCCATGTATTTTTCTTATAAAATTGACAACTCTTTAAATAGTTACTATAAACAATGTAAATCAGAGCATTTTTTAAACTTCAGATTAGTAAGTTGCATATGTAAACAAATACAAACATGAAAATATTTGAAGCATTATTAATAAAGTTGCCACAAAGAAAGCAATCTTACTTTTTGTTTAAAGTAAAATTTTGTTTAAATTTTTCTTTAAATCTGAGGACATGGATACAAGGAAAGCAGAGATGTGGTTGACTAGTTAACTTTTAACAACAACAACAACAAAACTCATTTGGTAACAATGGGTTATATGGCAATGTTTGTAATATTCCCCAGAATAGTAAAATTAAACACAGGTGTCTCATCCATATCCCAAAACTACCTGGCCAGAATTTAGAAGGGTTGCTCTTGGGTGTAAAGCTTTAGAGAAAAAGAGAAACATTTGTTAAAGATGAAAAGAAATATATGTCAAGGAACTTCTCCATGTTACCATAAAATGAATTAACACAAAATTCAAAATGTTTTCCTTTTAAATATGAAAATCTCAGTTTGACCACTGGTGATTTTTAAAAGTGATGCTTAAATCTAAATTTACCTAAAAATGTATTTACCTTAGCAAAAATATCAATTCAGATATGAGCCTTTATACAAAAGGAACTTTATAGGCAAAACTGTCTTTGGCATCTGTGGTGTTCTGCATATAAACTTAGTCATATATGTTAATGATGAGAGAATTGATTTGAGTTTTGTAAAGTGATCCACAAATAACATTTTCTTGTGTTCAGTTACCCATATTTAACCCAACTAAGATTGCCTAAGGTCTTCATCAATTTTCTGGTCTTCCATGTATAGAATTCTCTTCCATAGTGTAGTATAAATATATTTTGTCTGCCCACAATGCTTTCATCCTTCAGTTATTAAAATACACATTTTTTTTCTGGGAAATTAATTCTCCCCCAATGGATTTGGCTCTTGTGGGCTACCACTCATAATATTACACACAAAAAAAGTTCAAAATGGATGGGCACATGAGCCATATGAGGTCAGTTAAATCCTAGATCCCACGAATATATAAATCCAGGGACTGAAGTTGCTTTGAATGGAGTCATCTGATGGCAAATTTTTCTAAGAGGATTTTTAAGCTTGCTGAGGTTCCTGGATCTGGCTTAGCTCTTTCTTGGATTTGATTTTGTGTTTTTCTCTTCCATAATTACTATGGGTAATCAGAATCCTTCAAATAAATAGTTTTTGTTTAAATTGGTTATAACTACTTTCTATTGTTTTAACCAAATTATGTGATGCATTTTGTCAATATAGCCCATCCTGACTCTGATAAACCCAAACTATTATTTTTTCACATTTGCTTTCATCTTATGGATAGTTCAGGAGTCAATGCCTTCAAAATTTCATTTCAATTGATTTGAGCAAATGCAACCTAAATCAAGGGGGTGAGGAAAGAAGGAGACGGAGTAAGAGATGGGGAGAGAGAGGGAGAGAGAGAAAGATCTGCTAGGATTATTGGATGTAGTAAAATGCAGTCTTCTAAGAATTCTGTAAAAGAGAACTTAGTAAAATTAAATCAGCGAAAAATCGCTGTGGCATGAATTTGTATTAAGTTCAATATTGCCAGATGGCAGTGACGACTAGGAGACAGATGTAATCATTTCTTTCAGCAACATTGTTACATACTTCACTCAAGTTTATTATGAAGATGTTGTAAAACTGCTCTTTGTGCATCGACCAGAGCTGATGCCTAGCTTGATTTACAAAGGGTTGGGTAATATCATTTACAATTTGATATCACAGCCACAAAGACCTATGGAACATATGAACTACCTATATGCCAAGCCTGCTTCCTCTCCTGCCACCTCCTCAATATTTCTCACCATCATGCTCTTCTTGGTCCTTAATTCAATAGTATATATTTGTGGGCTTATGGTGATTGACTATTTCCTGGATTTGCCAGTGACATTCCTGGTTTTATGCCATTGTCCTGATTTAATTATTAATGCTACTATTATTAAAAGTGTCCTGGTGTAGGGGTGCCTGAATGGTGCAGTTTGTTGAGCCTCCAACTCTTGGTTTTGCCTCAGGTCATGATCTCAGGGTCGTGGGATTGAGCTCCCCGTCAGGCTCCGTGTTCAGCATGGAGTCTGCTTGAGATTCTCTGTCTCCCTCTCCCTCTGCCCTTCCCACTCATGCTGTCTCTCTCTCTCTCTCTAAAAGAAATAAATGAAATCTTTAAAAAAAGAAGTGTCCTGTTGTAGATGATAAATTACGTGCTCATCTTACAATTGGAGAATTAACAACAAGGTAAAGAGGTAAATAGAAATTGTTTGGGAAGAATGAGGAGCATAGCACAGAGTTTACTATTAGAATTATTCAAGTTCCAAATAAGGATCACCAAGCAGAGAAAAGCAAACTAAAGTTTGTAGTTAAAATGTTTAGCTTCATATGTAAATTTTTGGATAGGTTTTCCTAGTAAATGTATAAATTGAATAATATTCACATAAGCAATTGGAGACATTTCACATATAGTGGTGAAAAGAAATGAGTGTGTGTGAGTGTGTGTGTCACAGAAAGGTAACTAGAAAAGCCATTCATAGGTTCTGGGGAAAAAAACCTGACCTTTTATCTCATGCTGACAGACATTCAGTTATGTGATATGCTAATAGCAGGCACTCTTGCTTCCTGTTTGGCCAAAAAAAAAAAAGGTAATATAGGTGTATTCATGCCTTGTGTGCATACATGAGCATAATTCCTCAGCCACAGAAATAAAATAAAAATAGTTACTTTTCCCTCATTAATTTTAGAGTTATACTCTTAATTACTGTGATGAGTTTGGATTACTTTTGACATGCTTCTTTAAAAACAAGTATCTCATATAAAGAATTCTAAATAGATTTCCTTGTTATAAAATAAAAACATAGGAAAATACATTATACAGATTTGCCCAGTTGTGCATAACTAGAACCAAGCAGTTCTGGTGTCTATGCAACATCACGTCCTAACTTAATTCTGTCACTATGCCCTTGGCATTTTATGGTGAATAGTTACAGGAATGCAATGTACCTGTCTTATTCACACAATTTATGCATTTTTTTAAAAATTAAATAATTTAAAAGAGGTTAATTTTACTTGCCCTATGAGAAAATAAAATGTTAATCAAATATATTTATTTTCTCATTTTATTAGCAACTGAGAAAGTTAACAAAACTCCTGAATTTAAAAGTAAACAATTCAAATATTTAAAATTTTGTTCTTTGATTTTTTTTTCCAGTCTTATTTGGCATGTATAGCTGACTTTTAACATAGATGAATATTCGGTTTCCATAAACTTTCTATCTGACCGGAGAACACAGATAGATATGACTCTTTTCTGGAAAGGTATTGACTTTTCCTCACAAATTATAAGGAGATAGAATGAAAACAAAATAGTCTTAAGAATAATAAAAGCAAGAGCAGTGTAGTGAGAAAAACTAAAGTAGGAAAGGGAAACAAAAACAGCAAAGAAGAGAACGACAAGTCCCATGTTATAGGACAAATCTCTATACCAGCTGGAAGTTGTCAGTAAATTTGCTTCTGTGTTTCTAGCATTAGATATGGAAGAACACATCTGTTGGCATCTCCCTCTCCCTCAACACAAGCTAGTCTGATATTAACTCAAGAAGAATTGCTTTGATTAATTTTTTGGGTTAAATATTCTAAAACGAGTGAAAGATGCTATTTTATTTCCTCACATTCTCTTTTCATTTTAGAAATATACATTAAGAAGTGTGGGCAACTTAAGGTTTTAGGGTAATATTTTTAAAGATATAGTGATTTAAATTGGATTTCTTTACTCACTGCATAATGGATCAAAATTCCATTGAATATTAAGATTTCCAGGTGAAGTTTTACATCGAATTTTCTAGTTCTATTAAATGCATGTTTGTATTTATATTGGGATTACATTTAATTTATGAATTAATTTAGGGAGAACTGAGTTCTCTACTCTATTGAATTATCTAAGAACAGAAATGTCTTTCTATTTATCCAAGTCTTCTTTAATATTGTGCAAAATGTTTTAAAATTCTCATATAGTAAATCTGTATACTTTCTGTTAAAATTACTTTTAGTTTCTTAACCTTTTTGTTGTTTTAATTGGTTTTTATCCTCTCAATATATCTACTCTTATTTATGTATATGAAGGCTATTGATTTCCTAGTAGCTAATAGAAAGCTTATAAAACCTCTGAATTAAAAATTATAATGTTAAATATTAAAAATATTTCTATTGAATTTTCTTTTTTTTCAATATTGTTTGGGCATTTACAGGGAATTTTAACATAAAATATCTAGTTTCACAAAATATCTGTCTATCCAAAGAACGTTTGTAGACATGGTTACTTCAGATTATTTTTTGAAAATGTACATATTTTTGTCCTGATTTTCCCTCATGAATTGCAAGAAGATAGTGCATGTTGCATTTTTGTGATAGTATAGCTGAGCTCAAGGGGGGATTTACAGCTCAGTTATGCATGAATATTCCCTCATTAGAGCCTTCTCTCTCTTTAGGTTGGTAATTCACTAGGGATATACACTTCCACATTTGGTCTCTTTACTTACTTTATTGAATTCTTCTACTGTTTGAGTTAGTCATTGTTTCTTTGGGGTTTTCAGATGCCTGACTGGATCATCTACATGGAGAGAACATTTTATTTAGTGTCTTCTTACTCCAATTGGTTTTCCTACTTAATTGAACAACAGTGGAGTTATTGGACTCCTTGTCTTATTTCTGATATTACTAGAAATGTCCCTGGTTTTCCCCAAAAGTAAGGTAGTGTGTTTAGTATTAAGATAATTGTGCATATAATAGGAAAGTCTCTTTTAATTCTCATTCTCATGTATTTTTTTTAATTGGAAATGAGTATTGAAGTTCTTTGAAGGCTTTTTTTAAAACATCTATAGAGATATTTATGTGATTTTCCTTATTTAGTGTAGTATGTTATATTAATACAGTTATATTATATAAATAGAGGTCCTAATCCTAAAACAACTTTGAATTCTTAAAATGATTTTTACTTGTTCTTCACATATCATTTTCTTACTGTGGCACTAGATACTATTTATTTACATTATATATGGAATTTTTGTCACAATATTTGTAAGTGATATTAGTCTAAAATTTTTTTCTTTCTTTTTCTTTCTTTCTTTCTTTCTCTCTTTTTTTCTTTCTCTCTTTCTTTCTCTTTCTTTCTTTCTTTCTTTCTTTCTTTCTTCTTTCTTTTCTTCTTTCTTTTCTTCTTTCTTTCTTTCTTTCTATATTTCTTTCTTTCTTTCTTTCTTTCTTAGGTTTAGGTATCAATTTATAATACATTGAGACTATCTGGCTTTGAGGTTTGGTAGATTCTTTTGAGATACAATTTTGACCTTTTGCTTTTCCCAGGGGTAGTCTTAATAACTTTCTTAATATCTCCAAGGAAAATTCATGAGTTGAAATTTTCTATCTTTAATGAGGTGAATTTTAAAAAATGCATTTCTCTAGGAAATTCTCCAATTCCTCTAGGTTTTCCTACATATTTGCAAAATGGTCTCAAAATTTCTATGAAATTAATTTTGTTTCAATTGTTTTCCTTTCAGAATCTTTTATTATGTGTTGTTGTGTATTTTCTCTTTTTTCCTTAATTAAATATTTTAGCCATATCTCTATTTGTTAATCAAGATCTATACCACATCTGATGGAAAGGTCCAATAATCATCCAAATTTCCTGAACTTTAGGCTGAAGTAAATATCTTGGAATTTGAAAATGGTTCCCTTGGAGAAGGGGTGAATATTTTATACGTCTGGGAAAGGACATACACAAATATTTGGTGACCAAAGTGATACACTTGGTTAGGAATTGATAACTGTGTGAAATATCCACATATTATTTCCATCCATCTATAGTCTTCCATAGACATGAAACGGTCACTGTAAATCAGCATATCATCACAGAAAAGAAAACTACATTTCTGAGCTCCCTTATAGCAAAATTTATGAATGATGTGCACAGATTCTAGGAGGTACCCATAAGGAAGGGAATAGGTTTTTTAGGTCTTTCTTCTTTGCTTCCTGCCTTCATGCTGACTAGATTTTGGATATTGTGTCTGGAGTAGACATTTTAGACCCTTGAAAATGGAACTTATGCACGGGGAGAAGCTGAAGATAAAAGATACTGGGTTCTCTGATTTAAGGCATACAACAGCATGCATGGACAAAGAAATGCATATCAATCTTTGGTTTTACACTATTTTGAACTTTAACATATGGAATCGTAGTGGATCTTGTTTTGAATCTAGTTCCTTTTGCTTGACAATATACTTGTTCAACGCGTTCATTTTGTGGAATATAATACTACTTTGCTAATTTTTGTTTTTTATAACCTTGTCCGTCATATGAATTCACCACCATATGAATTTATTCAGATATTATACTACTGATGCACATTTAACCTGTTTCTACTTTACAGTTAATTGCTGCTATGAAGATTTTCTTGTGCTTCTCTTTTGGTAACTCTGTATATATGTGTTTGTGCCCTCAACTAATTGGTATGTATTTGAATATACATAAATATATATATTAGGTATAGTTATATACACACAGGAATACAATTGCTGAATGATAGGATACATCACAGGATGTAGGTATATAAATTAAAGGCTGTTTTCATAAATGTATGGCTTATTTGGATTCTCTTGTGAAATTCCTATTAATATTTTTAATCAATTTTAAATTATTTTTCTTTCATTTTCTTATTGATTTGAATGTCTTATTTATATATTCTGGATATGAGCCCTTTGTTGGTTAAATGCATTTCAAATAAATTTTTCCACTTTTTGGCTTGTTTTTTCTCCTCCATGTTAGTGTTGATTTTGATTATTTAAAGTTCATTGTCTTAACATAGCCCAAATTCTCAATCTGTTCCTTAATAGATAGTGTTTTGGTGTGTTTAACAATAACAACAACAAACATATACATAATGCAAGCTTTTAAAATCTTCTACAGGCTTTATTATTTTTAACTTTTACTTTTGAATCTACAATCCATCTGAGATTGCCTTTCGGGAAATGTGAGATCAGGGTTAGGATATGGTGTGTGGTTACGATTATGAGATTTTTAAATATCATATGAATATTCAATTGACTCAGGACCATTTCATAAAACGTCCATCCTTTCCGACTCAACTGTCCGTATATATGCCAACTCATCTTTGGATGTTCTCTCTCATTCCATTTGTCAAGGTTTTATCCATTTTTTCAGTTCTATATCATTTTACATATCTCCATCATGAGATTAGAGACAGACCTCCCTGAAGTATACCACTTTGGCATATTGATTGTTTTGAATTTACATTACTTAAAAAACAGTGCAAAAATACTCTGACCCGCCTTTGTTTTCCTGAAAGCAGGAAATAAATTGCCCCTGTGAGGAGCATGTCTGTAACTGTGTCTGCATATAAACAAACTTTGTTACTTCTTCAACACTTTGCTACCCCATGCCCAAACTCCTTTGTCAAATCCTCACAAATAATTGTTTCTTTGTTTAAAAGGTATAAAAGCTGCCTCCTTTAGTCACTTTTTTGAGTCTCATATTTCTACGAGCTCTTTGTACATATGAACTTAAATTTGTTTTTCTCCTTTTAACCTGTCTTGTGTCATTTTAATTATTAGGCCAGACAAAGAAATGAGGAGTGGAAGGTTTCCTCCCCTAAAATTTTGGCACCCAACATGGGGCTCTTCACTGGCTGGATACTGTTTGCTCTGGGTTGCCGCACCTGAAAGATTCTGGGACCTCTGACAAGACCCTCAAATGGTAAGAATTCTTTCCACATCAGTATCCCAGATTTCTGCCTGTGGAGCTTGGTGGGAGAGAAAGTGGTGAGAGAGTCCTTTACTTTTCTAAATTTAAATCAATCAGACAAAACATTTGTGTGAATTAGTTCCTTGGATACAGCAACATCGATTTGTTATGAGTACTCTTGTTTTCTATTGATCCCTTTCCTCCCAGAGATGGTCAGTGTATTCCTTTGTCTCTGCCTTTTCAGTCATTTGTCCTAAGGAAGAAAACCATAGGGTAAAACACAGACATACGTCTGATAAGCCCGTTCCAGCCAGCCTCACCGACCGGTGAGCTCATACTTCTCACCAGGCCAATGTTTATTTAGACAAGCTTTGCTGTGGGTCCTCCATGAAAAAATAGGGTGAGGCTCTCCTTTCACTTGTCCTCTATCTTGAGAACTTAGATTGGTGACCAGTGAGAATATCCTGTCAGATCTCTGCCATCCAGAAGGTACATCAACTGTTGTACATTTGGTAGTCAGTTGAATAGACTGGTTTTCTGTGATATGAAATCACAAGCAATATTCTCTTTGTCTAGCCGTGTCAGCTTTCAGGGGAGTTTGTCACGAGGAGTCCCACTCCATGGATTCATTGCTTTGTTGGTGCTGGAAAGGTCCCATTTCTGTAATGCCTGCCTGATGTCATCAATCTGTCATCTCGTGTTCCCACGAGAAACCAACAACACCATTTTTACTACACAATTCTTATTGCCTGTGACAACAAAGATCGTTCCTTTCTTAACGTTAATGCAAGGAGTCAACTTTTGGGTCGGGACCCCTCCCATGTCCATGGTAAAAATTTATTCTCAGCCTGGAAATTTACCTCTGGGTATTTTCATAAAAGAACTTATTAGATTGAGTTGTTATTAGAATAAACATGCTAATGGAGATCCCACTCCTCAATGGCCAGATGATAGATCTTTTGAATTGAAAAAACTTCTATATTTAAAAAAAAAAATAAGGTGTTCTCATCCTAAGCAACTGTCTTATTGATATCTCTGGGAAGATCAAATTGAAAAGAGGACATAAGGGAGTATAATGGCCAGCTTTAGGGATTTCCTTAACACAATGAAGGAAAAAAAGTAGTTTCAGAATAAAACTTAAAGTCTTTATCAGCATAAACTCCCCTTTTCCATCTTCCTATGTACCCCTTTACCCCCCTCCTTGTCTTTGAACCTCCAGAAGCTCTTTTAGATCTCTGAGTCCCAGGTCTGTATCTCAAAATCCAGCCCCCACTCTTCAACAAATTCCCTTACTACACAAATTCCTCCAACTTCCCCAGAAAATTCCTTAAACACATAGCTACTTGTTTTAACTTCCCTTTCCCTACAAGATTTACAAAAAGCACTCCAGCCTGACTGCTAGGTCTGGGGTATAGAAGTTATTTATAGAAATGCAAATGTCAGGGAGTGAATTTACTAGAGCACCTGGGAAAGGTGGTGAGGCTTGTTTCACTGTCCCCTACAGCTCCTCAACTTTCCAGGGCTCTGTATTCAGGCCCAGCCAGCATCAGGCCTTCCTATGTGATATCCTTTGCAAATATACCCTGGACCCTCAGTGCAGAAAGAATCCATGTACCTTGGACACAGCAGACCTATCAAATTATACTGCCCTTTTTTACTCCCACTTTCAGAAGATCCTACCAAATTTAGAGAGAAATTAGAAATACTAATGGTCATTCATAACCCCACACATAGGTTGATTGGCTGCTGGTAAAGGGTCTTCTTCCCACTCATGATTGTACTGTAGTTTCAGACATGCCAAACAGTCCACTGGGAGAGAAAACAGATGCCAGAAGTACTCCCAAGCCCTCCCATAAATGACCAGGAAATGGCTCAGCTGGAAGCAGATATTCAAGCACTGATAGGAACAATAGTAGAGGCTTTCTCTCCTAAAGTGAATTGGTCTAAGTTTGAATTGTATACTCAGAAAGAAGGATAGTATCCAGAGGTCTTTACTGAATGGGTTATACTGACTTTTTAAAGGCATACTTCACTAAACCCTGAAGCTCCAGAACATAGGAAGCTTTCGATTTCCAACTTAGTAGGAAATTTTCTTCCTGATATAAAGAGGCAAATTCAATACAATGTAGTTGGGTGGACCAGCCAGCCTATATGTCATAATAAAAGCAGCTACTCAATTTTTTTTGAGTATTGCTTACTGGAATACAGAAATAAAAGAGTTTAAATCAACAATTCTTGCTTTGCAATTGGAATCTCTAGAGAAACAAAAACATAACTCCAAGAACAACTCAAAGCTCACAAAAAGCCCTTCCTATTTGCCTCCAGGTATTTGTAGATATTATTAAAAAAAACAACAACCAAAAAACAAAAAATAAAAAAAAAAAACAGGATGTCAGAAGAATAATTGTCCTTCGCTTAAGAGAAAGCAAAGTTTAAGAAACAACCCCCTAGGCTCCAGCAGCCCCAGAGGGTCTGTTTTTCTCCTCCTGTGGGACAATTCTCCATCAGTTGTCAGAGTTAGCCAATCCTCAGTCGTACCCCAGAGCCCACCATTAAACTTAAAGCAGAGAATTGGGAATGGAATTTTTAATTGACATTGATGCGACTTCACCATGCATTCAGAGGACTTAGCTCTCTCTACCTGTCACCTCTGATTCTTTTGAAACGGTTGGACTCGCTGGACAACATATTCCACTCCTCCTATATCAGTTCCCCCCATCTCTGTAAGCCCCCTTACCCATCATGGCCCTCCAGTGTCCAGGTCCTCACCAACAAACCTCTTTGGTAGAGATTTGTTATGCAAGTTTAATGCCACTATAAAATGTCATGAGAAAGGCATTTTTATTTCCTAGCCCTAAGACCAAATCCCAAGTTTCCGACTTCCTTTACTGGAAATTCATCTTGATTTAAATTCCTGTGAAGAGGGTGAATCTTTAAAAGATGTCCCAATTAGTCACATGCAAATGAAGTTGGATTGTTACTATATGCAGGGTCCATATGCTTAACTTGGAAAAAGGATAAACCCTTTCCATCAGTAACTCAAACCCTTTCTCCTGAGATGCAGAGAGAGGAAATAAACCTATAACAGGCTCTTTTAAAACAGGCTGTGCTTGTCTTCACTTCCTCATCCTGTAACACTCCAATCTGGCTGGGGAAGAAAAAAGGTAAATTTGACTCAGGTGGGAACCAAAATGTATTGATTTTTTGCAAGACCTAAGAGCCATAAATTCTTTTGTGATTCCTTGCCACCCTGTAGTACCTAATCCAGCTACCCTTCTTACCTCAAGTCTCTTTACGTTTATATTTAGAAGGAGACAATTACTATGCACTCACATATCTCAGGGATATTGTGATTGTCCTGTGGTATTTTCCAAGTCCTTAAAGCCAACTTAGACTCTGTAGCCTTAACTCAGGTCTCCACTCTCGTTCAGTATATTGATGACCTTTTACTTTGTAACCACACTAAACAGGGTGCTCTTATAGACTCCCTCATTCTCCTAAAGACCCTAGCTGAATGAGGCCATAAAGCATCCCAGTCTGAATTTCAATGTGTGCACACAACTCTTGACCTACTTAGGACATGAGATATCTCAGGGCATTCAGAATCTCACTCCAAGTGATGAGGGTATAGCTCAGTGGTAGAGCATTTGACTGCAAAAGTTCATCTCCAAATGCCTTAAGACTATTTTGTCCAACCCTCTCTCCAAACTGAAGAAAGCAGTTGCATAAATACCTAAGGGTAACTGACTACTACAAGCAATGGATTCCTATTTTTGCTGCCCTTAATAAACCTCTGTGTGCCTCCCTCCCAGATACCACCTCAGAGCCCATTTTGTGGTCTTCAGAAGCATTACCCTCCTTTGAAGCTTTAAAATTAATACTATCCACACCCCAGCTCTTGGCTTACCTAATGTTGACAAACTTTTTCATTTATAGTATCATGAAAATAATGGCATTGTTTCAGGCTCTCTAGGACAACTTTTTGCCTCTCAGAAATGGCCTGTAGCATATTTCTCATGCCAGTCAGACCCTGTGGCATCGGGTATGCCCCCATGCTTGCATGCAGTGGCTACAGCGAGCCCTTTGGACTAACCCTTCCATCATCTTCCATCATTGTAACACTTAAAGTCCAACTACTTTACTTCCCCTTCCCGATGTTTAGTACTGTGACTTTTCAATAAGCAGAGCCTAGAGTTTTAGGGGTAGGTAAGAGATCTGCAAAGAGAGAAAAGAACCTAGATTAGAACGAGAAAGAACAAACAGAAAACAACAAATTGATGCAGATTTCCTCACAACCCACTCAACCAGTCTCTCATCCTAGGAATAGGCCAATCCAACAAAATGGCTGTACCTCATTTATATGATGAAAGTGTTAATCTTCTCTTTTAATAGATATATGTTAGACACTATTTGTCCTGTTAGATTTACACAGAAGCACCATTTTTTTACCATTGTTTGCACAAGCTCCTCCTTGCTGGACAGAGTATCTAGGGCAAGACAGTTTTGGAGTACAACAGAGGCTGAGTCTGGAGAGTGGCATTGAACTCTTGTTCTCTCACCATGGAAAGATTTATGATCTCCTTTTTCAATCCATGGGTTCCAATGCTTGAGAATTAGGTCCTTCACACTGAAGAGAACTTGCAGAGGTGGTACATGAGTGGATTTTCTGTGATTTATCATCTAGTGCGTATATATGGCATGACTTTATGAACAAAGGAGCTAGGTTTGTAATTCGGCATTTAGATGGAGTACCTGGTGACAGTTTTCCTCAATATTGTCATTGGTTTTGAAATGACCTATTTAAGGCTCCTTGAACAACTTGTGGAGGCAAAAAGGTGTTTACTGTGTTGCTTCGTGTGGTTGATTTTAGTGATCAGGAGGAATATAGTTGCTAGTCCTCTAAGGAAAAAGTTTATTTGAAAAAATTATAATTACTTCCATGATGAGAGAAAATAAGGGGAGGCTAAAGCAAATTCTACATTAGAGGCACTGGGCTATCTATTCCTTAGGACTGAAAGTCTGGTTCACTCTGACTGTTAAAACAAATAAACAAAAAACAGGTGACTGAGGTTCCTGCTGGGTCATCAGAGGAATCTGGCTGAGGTAGTTATTAACATCAAATGTGCCTGGTAACCAATTTCATAAGCTAGAACAGTGATCATAAACCATGCTTTCCTCTTTGATGTGGTGTACATTTGTTTATGTATGAATTACTTTTTCTTTCTTTTTTCTCTTTCTCATTACTTTATTAATTAACATATATTGTATTGAAGATATTTAACTTTAAACTTTAGAATAGAGAATGTAAATGGGGTATTGCGGCTAAATGAGAAGGATGGAAATTTACTTTCCTAACATTTCTTGGAGCTCAAATGTAAGCAAGTAATTGAGGGTCTTTCAATCAAATGCACTTTCAAGAGCCCTTGAATTGGCTATGAAAAGCATGAAAAAAAGAAGCTTTAAGAGATAGCACCTTTCCCCATATATGAGAAAGAAGATGCACCCTAATATCAGTTTTACAATGATTCTTTTTTTTAACTGAAGTATAGTTGATGCACAATGTTATGTTAGCTGGTGTTGACTCGGTGAGTTACCTACTGCCTTTTAATGATTTTTTAATTTAGATAGGCAGAATGATTTATGTTATTTGTAAAAACCCTGATCAATATAGAATTAATGGTTAGTTTATTGAAATGTTTCTCTATCCTACCTCACCTGAATGCAGACACAGTGATAATTAAGAAGTTTTCATACAACATAGGTTTGTGAGTAATACTTTTTCTTAGTCTTTAAAAATGTTACCTAACAGGGCACCTGGGTGGCTCAGATGGTTAAGCGTCTGCCTTCGGCTCAGGTCGTGATCCCAGGGTCCTGGGATCGAGTCCCGCATCGGGCTCCCTGCTCCTTGGGAGCCTGCTTCTCCCTCTGCTTCTCTCTCTCTCTCTCTCTCTCTATCCCTCTGTCTCTCATGAATGAATAAATGAAATCTTTAAAAAAAAAATGTTACCTAACATATACATAAAGCATATACCAATACAACTTTTGTGTGTGTGTGTGTGTGTGTGTGTGTGTGTGTGTAATTAAAAGAAAGGAAGAAGTAGAAAATAGTTTCTAGTCACTCCATATAGGAGGAGTCATAGTGGGAGAATATTCTTCAAAAGTATATAATTTAGTTTATACACAATCCAAATCTTGTTGTCACTAGTTCTTTTTTCCCTCATATGTGATTTCATGTTACTTTTATAGTATAACTCTCATTGTTTACAACTCTGTTTATTATAAGTCCTTTCTAAGGAGGATGATGGTTAAAATAAAGGAAAAATAAGATAATTGTAAATGTTACTATAATTTTTCAGTGGAAATGAAAAGTTAAAGGTTGATATTATTTTCATTCAAATTTCCTAATTATTAGAATGCCAAACCTGTTTTCTGGTTTTAGGTTTCTTTTACATTGCTTGTTTCCTTTGTTTATAGCAAGTTCATATACCATTGCCAGTTTTTATACCATATACACATTGGCTTATTATTTCACTTGGAAAAAAAGAATTGTTGAAATGAATAATTCTTTACACAGACATTTTTCTTATGTTTTCATACTGTAATAGTCCCTTCAGAATGAAGATAACATTACAGAATCGATTAACTGCTTAGTGTTTAAATTTGTAGCGATGTGCTCTTTATATATGATTTTTGCCTTCTACTTGCTGTTAGTTATTCTATACTAGAATAGGATATCCTTTGTTAAATGTATTATCATACAAAAAAAGTAAGAGAAAATTGTATCATTCTCATATCTGTCCTCTGTTTCTAGATATATTTATATAATGAATAAAATAGTGTAAACTCATGGCCAGCATGTGGTTAATGATGTATGCCAGAACTTTTTCTCCCAAACGTGTTCTTCACCATTCTTTCTTTCTCTGTTTCATATTCTCTATATTTTTCTATATAAGTGTTGCCTTAAATATTAATTTTTTTTCGTTTTTGAAGTTTTCAATATTGGGGGGAAGATTTTATTTACTTATTTTAGAGAGTGTGCATGCATGGGAGCAGAGGGAGGAGCAGAGGGAGAGAGAAAGAGAGAATCACAAGCCAACCTAACTGAGCATAGATCCTGACCTGGGGCTTGATCTCATGACCCTGAAATCATGACTGGAGCTGAAATCAAGAGTCAGATGCTTAACCAACTGAGCCACCCAGGCACCCCTGAAATTTTCAATTTTTAGAAAGCATTTTTATTCCACTCCCCAATCTTAACCTACTTAAAATTGGGAATACCTTGAAGGTAAACTTATTTATCTTTAGAACACCATTTGTTGGGCGTGCCTGGATGGTTCAGCCAGTTGAGTACTGGACTTTTCATTTCAGCTCAGGTCATGATCTTAGGGTTGTGAGATTGAGACCAAAATGCTCAGTGAGGAGTTTGCTCGAGATTCTCTCCCTCTCCCTCTGCCCCTCCCCCTGCTACTGAATGTGCTTTCCCTCTCTAAAATAAAATAAATAAAATCTTTAAAAAAGAACACCATTTTTGTATCTTTGATAAATATATATATATATCAATGAATTAATGAATCTGAATAATTTTCAAAACCTTTGTTACTAAATGTTGTGATATATTCTAATTGTATTAGAATATCTCTATTTCTTAATAGAAATTCTCAGAGCACAAGAATATGAGTGTAAGATCCCTATGATCAGGTTTATATAAATCCTGTTAATTTCTCTTTATATTGTACAGTGTCTGGCCAAAATATTTGTCACATAAATTAGTTGACTGATAATTGTTTATTACTAATTTATGGTTAACATATATTGAAAAATTTCAAATACTAACATGTCAATCTCTTAGATAATTGCCTCTTGCCTCTCAAATATTTCCAATGAAGTGCCTTTAACAGAAAAAAGATAAAACAATATTCCTATGTCCTGTTCTATTCCATTTGGAAAGTTCTCAAGAATACTCTTAATCTAGTTTACAAATGTAAATATATTTTAATTTCTATTTCTTGATACACCTGTTTCATTAATGTGAGAAAAATCTATTGTCTTGATTTGTGAAATTAAAAAAAAAAAATCAGTGTTTCCAGTATGCCATGCATACAGTCACTGAGCCAGCTCCATTATGGTGCTTACCCATGTAGACCTTTGACTACTCTCCCATCTCTATTACCCACACTGAATAGACTGAAAAAAAAAAAGCTCTCTTCCTTTCCTTTAGAATATTTCTTGAGTACTTTCTTACAGGCTGT
Organism: Callorhinus ursinus; assembly: GCF_003265705.2. NCBI lineage: Eukaryota > Metazoa > Chordata > Mammalia > Carnivora > Otariidae > Callorhinus > Callorhinus ursinus. Next base: position 10,186,636 of record NW_027397079.1, on the reverse strand, counting down.
CTTGGTATTTGACATTACCCTTTATAAACATGAATAAATGTGTTTATCCAATTTGCTGTGCTATGTATAACCTAAATTCACAGGTATGAATCTGAGTATGATTATAAGTGCCTGTCTGCATTTTTTACGTAAATTAGAATGCTATTCATTTCCAATCCTGTTTATCTTTTATAATTAGAGGGATTTTTTTTGTTTTTGTTTGTTTAGTTTCCTTCCAAATAATTTAAATATTTACTTGGATTTTAGATTAAATTAGTTGACCAATAACTAAGGTTCTTGTTCATTAAAAAAGACATATTTTGTTATCATAAGGTAGATTCCTTTCCATTTCAAATGTTATGAACATCCTAATTTTTCCTTAAGCGGAAGAGTGGGTGATATTTGTTGTAAGAGAGTGGAAGAGAGAAAGATAGGAAGTTTTATCTTATTTTTGGAAGTTGGATCACATTATCTTAACACTCATTTGTCATCCCAATGGCACAAAATACTTCAAAATGTGATTTGGGCAATAATTATATTTGGTAGTTCACCTAGATCAATACATTTCTCTGTACTTATAAACTGAGAAAAGGAGAGAGACTGAATTTCTAGAGTCCAGCATAGTATCAGACATCTTGTAGTTATATAATAAATGTTTTTTAATAAACTAAAGGAACAAATTTATTTCTGTGGGGTTGCAGATTCATTCATGTGACCTTTGCCTTTGCAGAGAAAATTTAACTTTTTTATGTCTTATCTCATCTTCTTGATGGTTCATTCATTTGGCCACTTGACAAATATTTATTTATGGAATGCTACAATATGTCAGACGTTTCTATTCTATAGCAGAGAAAGGCAATACATGTGAGAAATAACAGAGAAATATGAGTATTTTAGACTGAGATAAGTACCAAAGACGAAATAAATTTGGAGAAAGTAAGTGTTGAAGAAGGGCATCTATCTGGAGTGCCCAGAACAGACCTCACTGTTATTTAAATTACAACCAAAAGGAAGTGAGTGAATGAGTCACATAACTATGGGGAGGAGAGAATTCTGAGTAGTCAAAGGACAAGAGTAGACACTGTAAAAGAATTATGCGTTGTAATTTCAAGAAAAACCGGTGAGACATGGGGCTGGAGTGAAGTAGGAAATGAGAATAAAGTCAAAGAAATAACAGGGCACCACATCTTATGAAACCTTTGAGTTCATTGTAAGGAATTTGTCATTTACTCTGAATGATAGAAAAAGTTGCTGGGGGGGGTTGAACAGAAACTGGCCTGATCTGATTTAGATTTCTTTTTCTAGCTTTATTGAAGTATAATTCACAAATTGAAATTGTATAAATGTAAGGTATACACATGATGTTTTGATATGCATATAAATTGTGAAATGATTACCATAGTCAACACATGCACTGCCTCGCAGAGTTGCAATGTGTGTGTGTGTGTGTGTGTGTGTGTGTGTGTGTGTGGTGAGAACCTTAAGATCAAGGCTCTTAGAAAATTTCAAGTATACAATACAGTATTATTAACTACAGTTACCAGGCTGTACATTATTCCAGAGCTTATTCACCCTGCATAGCTGAAATTTTGTACCCTTTGTGAACAGTATCTCCCCATTTCCCCCACCCCCCAGCTCCTGCCAACCAGCATTCTACTCTGCTTGAATAAGTTTGACCTTTTTTAGATTTTACGTATAAATAAGATCATGCAATACTTGCCTTTTTAAAATTTGGCTTCTGGTTTAAATTTAACAGGAATGCTCTAATTTCTCTTTTGTGAAAATAGTTGGAAGGTGCCTGGGCACCTGGGTGGCTCAGTCGGTTGGGCGTCTGCCTTCACTCAGGTCGTGATCCCTGAGTCCTGGGATCAAGCCCCACATGGGTCTCCATGCTCAGCGGGAAGTCTGCTTCTCCTTCTCCCCCTGCTGCTCCCCCTGCTTGTGCTCTCTTGCTCTCTCTCTCAAATAAGTGAATAAATAAAAAAATCTTAAAAAAAATAGTTGGAAGGAACCTAAGGGTGGAAACAAGAACAGGTAAGCTGCTATTGCAATGTTCCAAAAGAGAAACAGGTGGAGGTGAAGGAGGTAGTGAGAAGGGGCCAGATCCACTGTATCACATCCAATTTACATGCATTTTCCAAACTCCCTACTCATACCAATGCCCCACCCACCTTGCTCATAGCACAGCATTGCCTTTTCTCGTGCTTTTCATGCAAGATATATGCAGCTGTTTCTCTAACAAAAATCATCATTCAAGTCCCTTCTAAAAAACAAATTCCTCCACAAAAGTTTTCTTGATCCCTCCCAAGCCTCCCGCCCTCCATGGTACAATTTGTTCTGTCAAGTGTTGACTTCCAAACGCTAATCTGCCAGATTCCCAGGAGTATTAAATTATTCCTCCTCTTACAAGAGCCCTTCAAAGAAGAGATGATCCCTCTTCCCCATGCATAATGAAATCTAAGACACAGAGAGTTTAAATGATGTCTCAGAAACTCTCCAACTGATATAGTACAGTGCTAGATCCTAAAGCCAGTACTATTTTGCTTCAAAGCTCAAAAATTTTTCACCCTGCCACATAGCCTCCTTATGTGTAATTTATATCATCATATGTAATAACAGCAGTAGCAACAATTCCTGTTAATATAATCCAAGCTGCTTAATGCAGGAGCTCTTTGTCACTCACCTTGGAATTTATTTCAATTGACCATAAACGGGAGATAACATTGATGGCTATTTTGGTAACTTTCTGGTATCTTACTCTCCTCCTAAAGAGCTTAAACGGTTCTGCTTTATTCCATTATTGTAACTCTGTGTTCCTCTCTGCTGTAGTTCTGTGTTTTCTGCTTAAATTTTAATTTAGCTGTTTTAACAATATAAAGTAATTTAAATGTCTGATAGAGAGAAGTTGATTTAACTTTTAAGAAGTAAAATAATTAAAAATTACAAAATCAGCCCACTATGTAATTTAAGCTCTTTTCCACTGCTTAAATTAAGATTCAAATTAGGATTTATGATTAGGACTAGATTTTAGGATTTGATCATAGAATAATGAATTTATATCAATTGTATATTGCATTTTGAAAGCTTTATGATTAATGCCTAAATCACTATTATGATATTATCATATAATTATAAAGATGATGATTATTACTATTGTATGATTATCTTAAAATTAAAGATTCTAGGGACTCTAATTATAAGATATACATTTTCTGACTTTTTCACAGTTTCACTAATTGAGATATGTGTGAGACTTGATAAAATATAGTTAGGCAGAAATTAGAATTAAACTTTTCAAAAGGAGTAAAATAAGAATACATATTTCTAGAAAAATCCCTATTAAAGGTACTTCTTGTGCTGGAAAACTATTAAATTGTTTTGAGGAAATGCTAAAACCTCCCACATTTTACTCTAATTACTGAGCCTTAAAAGATTGCATTCCATAGACCATTTTCAATATTTTTCCCTGCAAGTATATGTTAACATTGAATATTTTTAAATGTATAATAAAATAGAAATATCTTTGAGATGCATATTAATAATTTATTTCTAATCTTATTAAATAATTTTAAAATGAATGTATCCTTAAGATCACCAGATTTATGGGACATATGTATAATTCAATGCTAAAGGAATTTATCATCAAAAAGACAATTTTGGTTGGTCATGCTATTTCTTTAATGTCTTTCCAAAATTTCATTAACTTTCTTGGCATAAAGAAAACCTTATACAAAGTTCTGAAAAACTGAGAAAGATTTATATTATTCCTTACACATTTTTTAAAATTTTAAATGAGGAAGCCATAGATGAGACCTTATTAGGGTTTGCTCTATTTTGATTTTGTCTAAAATTTCAATCAACTGAAGTTCAAATATTTGAATCATTAATCATTACATTAATCACATATATTGGTAATCATTAAATATTGAACTTTAAAATATTTGCATCATTATTGTTATAGATGTCTTCTAGTGATAATTATTAAAATAATATTAACTTTATTATCTAACTAATAGACAAATTTCTTTTTTTCCTTTAGAAATATGTCATTTTGGGGTGTCTGGGTGACTCAGTCATTAACTGTCTGCCTTCCACTCAGGTCATGATCCCAGGGTCCTGGGATCGAGCCCCGTATCCGGCTCCCTGCTCAGCGGGAAGACTGCTTCTCCCTCTCCCACTCCCCCTGCTTGTGTTCCTTCTCTCGCTGTGTCTCTCTCTGTCAAATAAATAAATAAAATCTTAAAAAAAAAAAAAAAGAAAAAGAAATATGGCATTTTGAAGTGTTTGGGACCTAACAATCAGTAGTCAAAAAGCCAACTTCCATTATTTTTGTAACACTATGTGTTATAGTAAACATTGACATTTGGAAGATATGGTTCCTCGGTTTTAATAAGTTTCTCAGGCCAATCTGCCTCTTTATTGTAATCCTCACAAATAATCAATTCAATATATATTTAAGTGTTGTCTATGCTCTCTGTGCAAGGCATTTGAGAGAATGTAAGTATAAATGGAAAAATACTGCACAATTTATTCTACATTCTTTTTTGAAATGAGCAAGAAAAGGGAGGGTAGACCAAAGAGAAATGTCTACACTTTTTATGATGTGTACATTAAATAAAAAAGAAAATATTTTTCAAAAAGACCACATCAAAAATGTTATATTCATCAGTACAATGAAAACAAAAGAAATTTCAATGCAAAGGAATGGGTGTAACACATACACAAATGTCCTAAATCTGTGATACATGAAGGATTACTTCCTGATCATCAGTGCAAAACAGCTAAAACTGATGTTATAGGATTCATTGTTTAATATACACAATATCTCAATAATTCAAAAGGGAACATTTCCCTTGATTCTTAAATATGTAAAAAAATCTTGTAGTTAGGCTGTCACAAAGGGGCAATTAAGCAATTTACAGAATATGGCCTCTGACATAATCCAGCAATTAAAATCACAGAGATTTTTATATGGCTATCTGTTAAATGTATGTGCTTTCTGTTTGCTTGTTTTGTTTATGTATTGATTTAAGGAGTTATACTTTAAAAATTAACTCCTCATTCTCTCTCCACTTGGATTACTCTGATAACTAGTACTCTACTTTCTGTCTCTACGAATTTAGTTATTTTGAGGACCTCATATAAGTGGATTATACAATATTTGTCCTTTTGTGTCTGGCTTATTTCACTTAGCATAACGTTCTCAAGATTCATCCATGTTGTAGCACATATCAAAATTTCATTTCTTTTTTTTATTATGTTATGTTAATCACCATACATTACATCATTAGTTTTTGATGTGTTCCATGATTCATTGTTTGCGTATAACACCCAGTGCTCCATTCAGTAAGTACCCTCTTTAATACCCATCACCAGGCTAACCCATCTCCCCACCCCCCTCCCCTCTGGAACCCTCTGTTTCTCAGAGTCCATAGTCTCTCATGGTTCCTCTCCCCCTCCGATTTCCCTCCCCTTCATTCTTCCCTTCCTGCTATCTTCTTCTTCCTCTTTTTTTAACATATAATATATTATTTGTTTCAGAGGTACAGGTCTGTGATTCAACAGTCTTATTTTTAAGACAAAATAATATTCCATTGTATGTACCTACTGCATTTGGCTTATCTATTCATCCAGTATTGGGCATTTGGGTTCTTTCCACCTTTGAGCTAGTGTAAATAATGTTGCCATGAACATTTTGTACAACTACCTCCTTGAGTCCCTTTCATTTCTTTGGGGTATATACCTAGAAGTGGAATTTCTGGATCATATGGTAATTTTGTTTAATTTTTTGAGGAGTTGCCTTATGTTTTCCACAGAAGCTGAACCATTTTATATTCCCACTAACAGTGTACAAGTGTTCCAATTTCTCCACATCCTTGGTAACTCTTGTAATCTCTTTATTTTTTTTAAATATTTTATTTATTCATTTGAGAGAGAAAGAGCACAAGCAGAGAGGAGCTGCAGAGGGAGATGGAGAAGCAGGCGGAGCCCGATGCTGGGCTCGATCCCAAGACCCTGAGATCATGACCTGAGCTGAAGGCAGATGCTTAACTGGCTGAGCTACCCAGGTGCCCCTCTTTATTGCTTTTTTTTTCAAATAATAGTCATCCAAATGTGTATAAAGTAAAATCTCACTGTGGTTTTGATTTGCATTTCTCTAATGATTAGTGATGTTGAGCATCTTTTCATGAGTCATTAGTATATCCTCTTGGAAGAAATATCTATTTAAGTCCTTGGCCCATTGTTTTAATATATATGAAGACTTTTCTATGGAGCAGTTTTAGACTTACAAGAAAATATCAAGGAAGAGATTTCCCATATATCCCCCATACTGACACATGCACAGCCTCCCTCATTAAGAATATCTCCCACAAGGGTGGTGAATTTATTACAACAGATGACCTACATTGACACATCATAATCACAAAGTCTAGTTTACTTTAGGGTTTACTCTCCATGTTCTACATTCTATGGGGTTTAGACAAATGTTTAATGGCATATATCCATCATTATAATATTATACACAGTATTTTCACTTCCTTAAAAATCTTTTATGTTCTGCATATTCATCTCATCCCCACTACACCATTCCCTGATAAAACTGATCTTTTAACTGTCTTCATAGTTTTGCCTTTCACAGCATGTCATATAGTTAGAATCATACAATATGTAGCCTTTCTGATTGACTTCTTTCCCTTAATGATATGCATTTAAGTTTCCTCTATGTCTTTTCATGACTTGATGGCTTCTTTCCTTTTAGTGCTGAGGAATACACCATGTGTGGATATACCATAGCGTATTTATCCGTTCACTAACTGGAGGACATCTTGGTTGCTTCCAAGCTTGGCAATTATGAATATAATTGCTATAAATTTCTGCATGCAGGTTTTGTGTGGACATAAGTTCTCAGCTCCTTTGAGTAAATACCAAGGAGCATAATTATTGTATCATATGGCAAGACTGATTAGTTTTGTAAGAAATGCCAAACTGTCTTCTGAAAGTGGCTGCACCATTTTGCATTCCCATCAGCAGTGAATGAGAGTTCCTGTTATTCTCTATCCTAGCCAGCAATGTCAACCTGAAGTTTGGAACAACTTGATACCAGTAAAGATATTGGTAAAATAAAGATATATTTTTCCTATATATGTCCATTCTACTCTTCTCTTTTTTGTGGTATTATTGTTATACATATTAAGCCTACATATGTTACAAACCAAACAAAACATTATGCTTATTGCTTTGTAATATCTTGTCTTTTAAAACAGCTTTAAAAGAAGAAGAGCAAGTATTTGTATTTTTTATATTAACTTTACCATTTCTGATTTTTTTCATTTTTTCCTATAGATTCACATTATTACCTGGTGTTATTTCCTTATTCCCATGCAGCTTGGTTTCTCTCCACTATCTATATGAATATATTATATTTCTATATGCTGTAAGCTCCAAGATACAATTATATACATATTGTTTTGTGGACTTATTTTCTAAAAAATAATTCAGAGAAGAATGGGGGGTAAGAGAAGGAAAAGGAGCAAGGGGGGAAGTCACAGAAAAAGTTTTTTTTTTTTTAAATTTTAGACAATCATGATAGCTTTGAACAGTATTTCTAAAGCATTTAATGCAAAACACCACTTCCAGGAATTGTAAAGTTGGGTTGCATGGTCAAATTAATATAAAGAATGCAGATGTTTTGTTTTTTCTCTTGAAAGTTGGCAGAATACATTTCTAATATGAAGGATTCTGAGAAATCTCAAGGGAAAGAACTGTTTAATTTTGTTCATTCCAACCCACACTACTTTGGTCACATAGAATTTTTTTTAACCAAACATCTCATAAAACATGATAGTTACCTTGGACAATTCATTTGCAAAATGAACATTTCAAGAGGGGGTCAAATTATGCAGAGGAATCAAAATGAATATGGATTAAGGGAATCCATCGTACATGGTGACTGGGAATTCACTGGTGTTTTATAAGATGGAAGATTTAGGAGGATGTGCGACTGAGAGACACTGGGGGTTATGAAGGAGAAAGTAAGATTTGGTAATAGTAGGTGTGGAACCCTCAGTTTGAAGGATAAGGAATATTTATAACTTGAAGGAGAGAAGAGGGAAATTGCAATAGATAGTTTTGTCGATCATTATATAGTAGTTTTAATCATTATATAGCTATGGATCTAAAATTGGATGTATTCTTAAAAGTGAATTTAAACTTCATAGTATAGTCACCATTCCTTGAGGAAAATGGAATGGAGGAAGGAAATTGAGCTCTTAAAACAATGTCTCCCACAATGTGATATTAGGACCACTAGCCTTAAAATTCCCGTAGGGCATGGGGCCAACCAAACTGCATTCTAGAAAAGTACCCCAGTGAGAAAAATGTACTTTGGTGGTTCACCATATCATTTGTATTAGCCTAGCTCTGCCCTCAGATGCTCCTTAAACTTTCCACCTCCAAACATTTTGATCAACCAGTTCCTTGAATCATTAGATCTCTTAGGATCTCTGTCTTCCTGGACTCAAAGTTCATCAGAGACATCATGACAGCTTGTTCCTTTTCTGATTCACCTTATAGTCTAAGAAAAAACTCACTGTCCCTTACAGTGAACTTTTTCAGAGAGGCTCAATGACAATGAATGTGGAATTGTCACCATTAAACACACCGTAACAGGGTCATTTTTTGTTGTTGTTGTCGTGGGTTTTTTTTTCTTTTGTTTTTACATATCAAATTACCAAATCATTAAAGTTAGGCAGCCACTTTACAATTACTACGTGGCACTACATCCATAGAGAAAATTCAGATGAAGCCATCCTTCCCGTCACATTCTTGTTCAGGCTGTGTTTTAGGTCACGAGTTGTGAGTAGACACTAGCGAAGTTCTGGGGAGGAGAGAGAAGTTATCTGTGTTTACAGAAATGTCTCTCTGCCCCTGCAATTAAATTGTGCTGCAGATAATCAGTCTGTTCTCTGAAGGTCTGAGGTATGTTATAGTACCCGCTGCCTTCACTCGATGATGGCTTTAGTTCTTTATAGAACTTTATAGAACTATAAAACTTCCTTTCAGAAGCTTTTATACTTTTGTTTAAATTAGAATATAATTTTTGTTCTGTTGATTTCTGTGTATGTAATTTAATCTGTGTGCTTAATGCATTTTAAATCATTGTAACTGATTATCTTATAGCAATCATGTGATCTTAACTTTGAATATAAATAAAAATATGTGTAGTTGTTCTAAAATGTTAACTCCTGAATTATTGAAAATCAAGTCAACAGTTTCCTTTGTATCAGTATTCAAATATATATTCATTTCAAACTGCACTCAGAATATTGTATCCTTACATGTATGTCTGTGTGAAAATAAATATTGCTCTTATTTGTGATTTAATATCAGCAGAAGAGAAGAAAATAGAGCAAGTAAATCAATAAATCAATTTTATTTTTGGCAGTGTAGAGAGTAACTTTCTTTTGGTTTCTGCAAAAAGTGAATAAATATACTGTAAAATGATAAACTCCATGACCTTATGACTTGACTGTGACATTTGAAGAAATTATTTAATTTCAGATAAACTTTCAAAATAAAATATTATATGAAGTTGCATATACAGAAAACAAAGCCTAAAAATATTTCACTTTGAAAAAGTGAAATTAGGAAAATTCATTAATGCTTTTTGAAATTAAAATATTATTAGATATATGCATGATAAACATCTACATATATACATTATACATACATATTCACTCAAATCCTATGCCCAAAATCTTATTTTTAGTTCTATCAGCTCTATTTTCTTTGTTTTTTAAGATTTTATTTATTTGAGACAGAGAGAGGGAAAACGAACAGAGAGAGGGATAGAGGGAGAGGGAGAAGCAGGCTCTCTGCTGAGCAGGGAGCCCAACATGGGGCTCAATCCCAGGACCCTGAGCTGAAGTCAGACCCTTAACTGATGGAGCCACCCAAGCACCCAGCTCTCTTTTCTTGACATTCATTTGCTACATTATTTTAATTTTAGGAGAATATTGCTAAATATTATATAAATTATGGATGGAGTTAAGAGAAACATGCAGTGTTTCTGTACTTCTGTTTCATCATCAGAAAATATATGTGGCCCATTTTAAGATCTATTTTTATTCCAAGTTGACATCTATCAGTGAGGAAACCAACTAAATATACCGTTGAGCAACATAGGGGTTAAAAAAACTAACATTCTCCTCTCTGTGTAGTTGAAAATCCAAGTATAACTTTTGATTCCCTAAAACTTAACTGCTTAATAGCTTACAGTTGACTGGAAACCTTACAATAACATAAATAGTCGATTCACACATATTTTGCATGTTATATGTATTGTATATTGTATTCTTACAATAAAGTAAGTTAGAGAAAAGAAAATGCTAATAAAAAATCATAAAGGAGGCATCTGGCTGGCACAGTGAGAAGAGCATATGACTCTTGATCTCAGGGTCATGAGTTTGAGCCCCACCTTGGGTGTAGAGATGACTTAAATAAATAAAACTTAAAAAAAAAGAGAAAATCATAAGTTAAAAATGTATTTACAGTACTGTACTATATTGATGGAAAAAATATGCAAATGAGTGGACCCAGTCAGTTCAAACCTGTGTTGTTCAAGGGTCAACTGTAGGTTTTGTCTTTCACTCTCTACAAAACATCTACAAATGATGGACAAATGATCCCAGGAGTTTTACATGGACTATGAGTGTCCCTCTGTTCCATGTTTCATTATTTTATTCTTTGTTAAAAGATAAATTAAAGCAATAACCAGTAATTTTCCAGTGCTTTTAATAATCAAATTCATTTTTAATAAATCAAAGTTTAATTTATATAATGAAATGGAAAAAAATTGTCCTTAAGTCTTGGACAAATGAGATTTTTCAACACTGATGGCAATGTTGTAGTTTGAATGAAATATCAAAATCAGTCCTATGGAGCTAGCTAATTTTCCCTGCAACACTGCGTTGCTTAGACTTGCTTAAACATTTACAACACCCATTGTTGTAGTTAGTTTGGAATGCTGTAACAGAAGATTATATACTGATAGCTTAAACAATAAACACTTATTCCTCACAGTTCTAAAGGCTGAGAGGGCTAAGTTCAAGATGGCAGCAAACCTGGTGTCTGGTGATGCCATGATCACAGATGGCTCTCTCCTTGCTAGGTGCTCACATGGTAGAGAGAAAAGGAGCAAACTCTCTGGTCTCTGCTTGTAAGCGCACTAATCTCCTCTTGAAGATCCAACTCATGACCACATCTAAACCTAATTATCTTCCAAGGGCGCCTGGGTGGCTCAGATGGTTAAGCGTCTGCCTTCGGCTCAGGTCATGATCCTGGAGTCCTGGGATCGAGTCCTGCGTCGGGCTCCCTGCTCCTTGGGAGCCTGCTTCTCCCTCTGCTTCTCTCTCTCTCTCTCTCTCCCTCTCTCTCTCTCTCCCTCTGTCTCTCATGAATAAATAAATAAAATCTTAAAAAAAAATAAAAAAAATAAACCTAATTATCTTCCAAAGACCACACTTCCCAATACCATCATCTTGGGGGTTGGAGCTTCAACATATGAAATTGGGAGAAATGTAAACATTCAGTCCACAGCACCTACCCTCTCTATCTTTAATCTGGTCACTTTAAGAACATGGACAGAGATATTTATAGACTCTATTAGTAAACTAGAAGACTGGTTCATTCTAGGAACTGCTCTCAAATCATTATAAAACTGATTACATATTTTTTCTGTTTTAAATGAGTAGTGTCCTATATTCTTGGAAAGTGATATTTTCTTTATGAATATTATTCATAAAATAAGTATATTTAACAGCCACATGCAGAAGAATGAAACTGGACCATTTCCGTACACCACGGACAAAAATAGACTCCAAATGGTTGAAAGACCTAAACGTGAGACAGGAGTCCATCAAAATCCTAAAGGAGAACACAGGTAGCAACCTCTTCGACCTTAGCCACAGCAACTTCTTCCTAGAAACATCGCCAAACACAAGGGAAGCAAGGGCAAAAATGAACTATGGGATTTCATCAAGATAAAAAGCTTTTGCACAGCAAAAGAGACAGTCCACAAAACCAAAAGACAACTGACAGAATGGGAGAAGATATTTGCAAATGACATATCAGATAAAGGGCTAGTATCCAAAATCTATAAAGAACTTACCAAACTCAACACCCAAAGAACAAATAATCCAATCAAGAAATGGGCAGAAGACATGAACAGACATTTTTCCAAAGAAGACATCCAAATGGCCAACAGACACATCAAAAAGTGCTCAACATCGCTTGGCATCAGGGAAATCCAAATCAAAACCTCAGTGAGATACCACCTCACACCAGTCAGAATGGCTAAAATTAACAAGTCAGGAAACGACAGATGTTGGCGGGGATGCAGAGAAAGGGGAACCCTCCTACACTGTTGGTGGGAATGCAAGCTGGTGCAACCCCTCTGGAAAACAGCATGGAGGTTCTTCAAACCGTTGTAAATAGAGCTACCATCTGATCCAGCAATTGCACTACTGGGTATTTACCTCAAAGATACAAATGTAGGGATCCGAAGGGGTACGTGCCCCCCAATGTTTATAGCAGAAATGTCCACAATAGCCAAACTGTGGAAAGAGCCAAGCTGTCCATGGACAGATGAATGGATAAAGAAGAGGTGGTATATATACACAATGGAATATTATGCAGCCATCAAAAGGAATGAGATCTGGCCATTTGCAACGATGTGGATGGAACTGGAGGGTGTTATGCTGAGTGAAATAAGTCAATCAGAGAAAGACATGTATCATATGACCTCACTGATATGAGGAATTCTTAATCTCAGGAAACAAACTGAGGGTTGCTGGAGTGGTGGGGGGTGGGAGGGATGGGGTGGCTGGGTGATAGACATTGGGTAGGGTATGTGCTATGGTGAGTGCTGTGAATTGTGCAAGACTGTTGAATCACAGATCTGTACTTCTGAAACAAATAATGCAACATATATTAAGAAAAAACAAAAAGAAGAAGATAGCAGGAGGAGAAGAATGAAGGGGAATAAATCAGAGGGGGAGACGAAGCATGAGAGACGATGGACTCTGAAAAACAAACTGAGGGTTCTAGAGGGGAGGAGGGTGGGAGGATGGTTTAGCCTGGTGATGGGTATTAAAGAGGGCACATTCTGGGCGCCTGGGTGGCTCAGTTGGTTAAGCGACTGCCTTTGGCTCAGGTCATGATCCTGGAGTCCCAGGATTGAGTCCCGCATCGGGCTCCCTGCTCAGCAGGGAGTCTGCTTCTCCCTCTGACCCTCTTCCCTCTCGTGCTCTCTATCTCTCATTCTCTCTCTCTCAAATAAATAAATAAAATCTTTAAAAAAAATAAAGAGTGCACATTCTGCGTGGAGCACTGGGTGTTATGCACAAACAATGAATCATGGAACACTACATCAAAAACTAATGATGTAATGTATGGTGATTAACATAACAATAAAAAAATAAAAAAATAAGTATATTTATACTTTCATCTGCCAGATTTTTCTGATATCATGTTCAAATTTACTCTCTTCATTTAACATACAATTACTTTGCATCTTTATCTTCATTCCATATTCTATAAGCAAAAATCAGAGAAAGAAGAAGAATGTGTATAATTTCAGTCCCATGAGAGATTATACAATTGATCTTCAATTTTAAAATAAATATTACATTTTATTCTGTTATTTATCTCATTTTTATTTTTCTGACATTTAAATTCTTAAAATATTTAAGAGGTAAATATAAATTTAAACATAATTTTATTGTTTAAACAAGATTAATATCTGATAACCGTGTTTTATAATTAAAAATAAATATATATGTAAAAATATAAGATATATATAAAATTATATAGCTTCCATTAATATTTCTTTCCCATCATTATTCTTTTGTAATCTTTTTAAAATTTATTCTTTAGAGATATGACCTCATAACTGTATGGCTTTCAGTATCTCCTGACCATCAGTGTAGAACAAATTATTCATGTTTCAGTACTTCAATAATGAGATGTCAGCCCATAATCCTTGCTGTTGAAGGGATTGTCAGAAATGATTGAATCCCTGGTGATATGACCTCAATGCCATTGAAAACTTGCCCTCATAAGAGAGTACACGCTATCTCAAAAGCTCCCCTTATTCCTCTTAGCTTTTTTTATTGCTGTTTTGCATAATATCATGCATGTACATCATGTATATGCATAATTCAAAGTGAAAAATGCATTTAACATATGAATATGCATGACTCAAACTGAAAGTCAATTCAGCAATAATCATATACACATCGAACATGTATTAAACACTGTTTATTTTGAACACTTATCATGAAGATCTACAAATATTTTAACCTTTATTTCATAAAATCCAAAATGAATTGTTGGAGCTGCTAATTTTCAGTTGCTCCATGATAGATGTGTTTTTGCCTGCTATGAGTTTTGTTTGTTTAGTTTAAATATCATGCCTTTGACAATGTTAAAACAAATACAAATATTTACCTAATGATTTTATATCCATGAGAATCCTTTGCCATTTTAAGTTTGCAAGGCAGAGACTGTATGTATCAGTCAGGGTTCTACTGGCGGGGCGGGTAGGGGGGTGTGGAAACAGTAAAATATATATATTAAGAGATTTATTGCAAGGAATTGGCTCATAAAATTGTGGACGCTGCCTAAGAAAGAATGAAATTTATAGGACAGGCCATCAGGAAGAGAAGACTGGAACTCAGGCAAGAGCAGAAGCTATATGGGCACATTTTTTTTTTTCCAAGGAAACTTCAGTTCTTCTCTTGACTTTAAACTGATTGCATGGGCCCACGCAGATTATCTGGGATAATCTCCTTAAAGTCAACTCCTTATGGACTTTAATCACATCTACAAAGTATCTTCACAGCAACACCTAGGACAGTGTTTGATTGAATAATAGGGGACTACATACTAGCAAGGTGACACAGAAAGTTGGCCTTTATACCTTATTTCCTGTTTTTATAGGATTAACATTCACTAGATACAAGAATGACAAAACTGTGAGTGCTTACCTCACCTCTCAATGAGCTTAAATCATATCACTGGGGGTACCATAAGATTTTTTAAAATTTACATTTATATATGCAAGGTCTACATTATGGTTAGATATATTTCAGTACTACTTATAAATTTCAAGATCTTATGGCTGGTTGGTGCTGATAGCTTTAACCTATTTTATACATCATATTTTGACTGAGATCTAGATATGATTATGAAAAAGAACTTAACTGTGCTTATAAGCATATGATAAAAACAAATAAATTCAAGTCAACTTATACCGTGGACAATACTCCAAATTCAATTCATTCTTTCTGTATTAGTCATGTACATAGATTAAATGTATAAATAATAAATAACAAAAATATAAGAATAATTTTCTGGCTTAAATATATTTGACACAGTATAAATATATGAAATTAATTTTTCACTAAAAACTTCATGATTTATCGGGTTAGTGGACAATGGCTAAGACAGAGGACTTCTGGCCTGGGAACTTCAGTACAACGGGTAGGAAATCTGACACAAGATATCTTATGCTTCAACTTTTTCTTTCTTAGAAATATTTTTTTATTTTACAATTTCCTAATTTATCTCTACATCCCTCTATTCCTTTTCTTTATAGTATGTATTAATTTCTTATTGCTGAATTACAAATTATTACAAACTCTGTTGCTTGAAACAGAACAAATTCATTATCTCACAATTTCTGCGGGTCAGGAATCTGGGTTATGTAGTGCCTGGGCTCTTTGTTCAGAGCCTCACTAGTCTGAAATTAAGGTATCAGACAGGTCTGTCAACTCATCTGAGGCTGAGTTCTCTCCAAGATCACTGGTTTTATCACAACGCAGTTTTGAAATAAAGTCCCACCTTGGGGCCCCCCTTTGGTCACCCTCCATAGCTGTTCACCACATATTTCTTTGTTTCTTAGAAGCTGGGAGGAGTACTTCTTTTGCTTTGAATGTTCCTGCTGATTTGAATGTCTTTAAAAATGGATAAAGAAGATGTGATGTGTGCACGTATACACACACACACACACACACACACACACGAATATTATCCTGCCATCTAAAAATGAAATCTTGCCATTTGCAACAACGTGGATGGAACTAGAGGGTATTATGCTAAGTGTTATCATATGCTCTCACTGATATGTGGAATTTAAGAAACAAGGCAGAGGATCATAGGGGAAGAGAGGAAAAAATGAAACAAGATGAAACCAGAGAGTGAGACGAACCATAAGAGACTCTTAATCTTAGGAAACAAACTGAGGGTTGCTGGAAGGGATGGGGTAACTGGGTGATGGACACTGAGGGAGGTATGTGTTGTAATGAGCACTAGGTATTACATAAGACTGATGAATCACAGGCCTGTACCCCTGAAACAAATAATACATTATATGTTAATTAATTGAATTTAAAATTTTGAAAAAAGAGCTACTTGATTAGATTGGTCTCACCCATGGGAATCTCTTTGTTGGTTACACAAAGTCAACTGATTAGGGACCTTGATTATATCTGCAAAATATCTTTTGCCATGCAAGGTAGTCTAACCAAGTGAGTGATATCTTATCATATTCACAGGTCCTTCCCACACTCAAGGGGAGATTTTGGAAGGATATAAATCATCTTAGCAATCTGCCTGCTGCATATCCTAAAATAACATTTCCCAATAATACGTTGAAAATAAGACTGACCTAGTAATATAGACTAATTTGCTTAACAACTTACTTGCTTTAGGGCTTTTTGGTTATGAAGGGGTTAAATAGGAATCAGAAATGCCAACATTTCATCTATTAAGAATCCAGTTTTATTTTCCATTTCTTCAAATTTGAGTGAATATACAGTCTTCACAGAACATTAAAAAAAAATCAAGTAGAACCAGTTTCAATGCAAGAGAAGCATTACCTCTGTCCATTAAAAAAAGGACATGTATTTTACACTTATACACGTGTGTATATGTATTTAATACAGATATTAAAGTAAGAAATAAAACATGGTATTGTTATTCTCCAGGGATAATTGAATAGACAAGAGGATATAATTTCCATATAGATTTTTAAATTTTCAAATCACTTATCATTTTTGAATAATGTATATAAGGGGGAATTATGAATAGTAAAATGTATTATTGTACTCCAAAATTTGAACTTTAAAAATAAATTACAAGTACTCCTTTGTAGAACTGAAGTCCCTTAAAGAGGGGTTATGCTTCATTTATACACTGTACCATTTATTGTTGTGATTCAGTAATTACATATTATTGACATTTTTAATGTATTTATACTTTCTTTTATGGTCCTAGGATGCAACACATTGTCACATGGTATAAATATATTTTAGTTTCATGTTACTTTGAAAAGTAAAGGATGAATCAGATTGCTCTTTATATATACCCATCCCCTCTGAGGCATGCACCTGGCATTGCACATTGTGCAATATTAACTACTGTGGTAAAATCAATATTGCCCTGAGTCAAAAAGGCTTACTCCCCAAAACACATACATTAATGCAAAGGAGTAATATACCCTATTAGAAATAAGCAAAATATACATTATGAAATATTTTCAAAGGAAATTAGAACCTGTCCCTCTTGATTCTATGAACTCGCATTTTTATGAGCAAATGGTTTAAAACAGTTAATAGAATAGGGAGTGGCACATTAACAACAGATGTTATAATCATTAATGATTTTTTTCTGGCTATATAAAATTAAGATCATACGTGAGTAATTCACTGCAAAAAAATGGATAGAAAATTAAACCTTAAAAAAGAAATAGGCTTTTAAATATAATTATCCAGCAATACTGGAAAGAAAATCATTTGCTTATATTGAAATAATTACAATTTTAAAATATTTGGTTGTATTAAGAATAATTTAGTAGCTGTAGCAATAATTATTTTAAGATAAGAACAAAGATATAAAGATAATGATATATATTATATCAAATATAAAAGTATAAAGTACAAAGATGAAATAAATATCATATACAAGTAAGAGTTAATGAAATAGAATATTGGCAACAATAATATTAAATGTCTTAAAAATGTAAAGGTGGAATTTTTATAAAGCTTTTTAATGGGTTGTCATTACTCATTAGCTTGGGTTAAAGCCTAGAGTTGAAAAATCACATAATAAAAGCTATGCTTTGCAAAATAATATGATATTGAAACACTATATAAGCCTGAAAAGTAAATCTTTGGAAATGATTTAATGGTAGCAATTATACAACACATAATAGGATAAAAGTTCAACCATATAAATATTGATGACCATTATCTAAGAATTAAATGCATGTTAAAACTGCTAACTGCCATACAAGAATTAAATACTTCAAAAGAAATATTGTTTGGAAATAGAGTGGGAGACCATTCTACAAATTGGTGCCTTATCATAAATGCATCATGATGTAGGGGCTTGGATTTGATAGTCTATGAACAGGTTATGCAGTTCACTGGCCAAAGAAATGATGCTTTTCTCCATGGGGAACTCATAAGAACCTGACCAAATACAAAATTATAAAGTAGACACTTCTAGAAGTATAGCTTCTGGAGCTAGGGCTTAATTTAGAAACATAAACATAAAATTGAAAAAAAATACTCTGAAAAAAATTAGAACAATCTTTATATATTTTATTATGAGGACAACCATGTAATGCTACTTAATATAAAAACCTTAAATTAATAATTTGATCTGCAAAGGAGCAATATCATTATATTTTAAATGTGTAGTTTCAAACAGACGCACACACATCTCAATTTTAAAACCACGTTATTATTTTTTTTATTTTTTTTTTAAATTTTTTTATTCTTATGTTAATCACCATACATTACATCATTAGTTTTTGATGTAGTGTTCCATGATTCATTGTGCATAACACCCAGTGCTCCACGTAGAATGTGCCCTCCCTAATACCCATCACCAGGCTAACCCATCCCCCCACCCCCTCCCCTCTAGAACCCTCAGTTTGTTTTTCAGAGTCCATCGTCTCTCATGCTTCGTCTCCCCCTCCGATTTACTCCCCTTCATTCTTCCCCTCCTGCTATCTTCTTCTTTTTGTTTTTCCTTAACATATATTGCATTATTTGTTTCAGAGGTACAGATCTGTGATTCAACAGTCTTGCACAATTCACAGCACTCACCATAGCACATACCCTACCCAATGTCTATCACCCAGCCACCCCATCCCTCCCAGCCCCACCACTCCAGCAACCCGCAGTTTGTTTCCTGAGATTAAGAATTCCTCATATCAGTGAGGTCATATGATATATGTCTCTCTCTGATTGACTTATTTCGCTCAGTATAAACCCTCCAGTTCTATCCACGTCGTTGCAAATGGCAAGATCTCATTCCTTTTGATGGCCGCATAGTATTCCATTGTGTATATATACCACCTCTTCTTTATCCATTCATCTGTCAATGGACATCTTGGCTCTTTCCACAGTTTGGCTATTGTGAACATTGCTGCTATAAACATCAGGGTGCACATACCCCTTCGGATCCCTACATTTGTATCTTTGGGGTAAATACCCAGGAGTGCAATTGCTGGATCGGATGGTAGCTCTATTTTCAACGGTTTGAGGAACCTCCATACTGCTTTCCAGAAGGGTTGCACCAGCTTGCATTCCCACCAACAGTGTAGGAGGGTTCCCCTTTCTCCGCATCCCCGCCAACATCTGTCGTTTCCTGACTTGTTAATTTTAGCCATTCTGACTGGTGTGAGGTGGTATCTCACTGAGGTTTTGATTTGGATTTCCCTGATGCCGAGCGATGTTGAGTACTTTTTGATGTGTCTGTTGGCCATTTGGATGTCTTCTTTGGAAAAATGTCTGTTCATGTCTTCTGCCCATTTCTTGATTGGATTATTTGTTCTTTGGGTGTTGAGTTTGGTAAGTTCTTTATAGATTTTGGATACTAGCCCTTTATCTGATGTGTCATTTGCAAATATTTTCTCCCATTCTGTCGGTTGTCTTTTGGTTTTGTGGACTGTTTCTTTTGCTGTGCAAAAGTTTTTATCTTGATAAAACCATATAATTATTTTAAAGTTGTGCAGAGTAATAAAATATAACAGCATCAGAAGTAGATTTATTTTCATTTTCATTAAAAGCAGTTATTCTGTTCACATGATTATACTTCCATAAAGATATAATTTAGCATGTCTTATCAAATCATTTAATTTTGCTCATAATCTTTATTTTTATTAACAAAAAGTTATCACTGAAAAGAAATGTGGAAGAAAATTTTTGAGGGCTGTATAATTTCATAGCATGTTAGGGAAATAATACTCTGACAGAAAATTTTCTCCTTGTTTAGAAAAAATATGTTCTGAACTTAATGCCATATTAATAAATGTTCCTTCAAAAACACAAATATGTTTTTAAGTAAGTGTTTATTCAATGTTAATACAAATGAACAATATATTTTTTCCAAAAGATGGTATAAACAAATGAGAAAACAAGAATACATAGTAATTCAGAACAGTCATAGGAGGACGAAACCTCTTGGAAAACAGTAGCAATGGGGCGGATGGTGAGGGGAAAGAGAAAATATTTGAGGGATCTGTTTAAGCTCAGTTTTACCTCCTATATAATTTGCATCAATTTATTGTCTTCCAAATTATTATAGCTTGTGTGCTCTGTATTGAAGACCAAAACACGACTACACACCACAGACAACGAAAGGAGCAGACATGGTTATACTAACATAATGCTGCTGAGCAAAATGCATTTGAAGTTTTAAAATGGGATAAAAAAACAAAATTCCTCTGTGATCCTCACTGAATTTAGGCTTATTTGAGCTTAATAGAGGCTTGACATACTTCAGGAAATAAAATGGAATTAGTACTAGGTTCATGTGTTTTATAAGAAGAAGAATCAAGTAAAACAAAAAATGAAGATGTAAATACCATTCTTTGCAATGCACCAGTGATTATTTCCTTAATTGGATAAATAACTTTAAGCTGAATCCAACACAAGGTGCATTTCGATACAGTGTTAATTTTCAGTTTGCTTTCAAGTCTTAATTAGAATCATACTTTTCCATGCAATTTCTGTTTGAATAATTGAGATATTTCTAGGTTCTAACGTGCTTGCTAGCCGAGAGCAATTAAATCTATCGTTTAGCTCTTGTTTTACTTGCAACAATATATCAGGCGACCATCAATGATTTTCATTTTGCAGTTATTAAATAATATATTTTGAAGTTTATTTCCATATACGTATTTTGTTTTGCTGTTTTAAGTTTTTGCTGTATGAGGAGGAATTTAAAAAATTTCTACTAAGTAGCTGAAAATACTGGGTGAAGAAAGGATGCAGGGACTATTGACTGCAGGTGAGGAGAGATGGGGGGTACTCAGATGATGAAGAGGAGCAGGAGGAGGACAGCATGTATTGGCATCTAGCTATATGTCAGTCACTGCTAAGCAATTGACATACAATTAACTAATTGAATCTTCACAACAATTCTATGGAGTATACATAATTGTTTTTAATTTTCAGACATCCCCTAAAGATTAGAGGGGCAAATAACATAACCAAGTTCATACAGTTAGTAAATAGTAGAAGCAATAATCAAACACACCTAATCAATACAATACTCACACAGGTAACTGTGTGATTACAATATCTGATTGCACAAAGAAGAAAATGCACCAATATGATAACATGGAAATAAGAGAAGAACCTCTAAGAAAGGACATGAGTCCATTCAGCCTACCTCGGAGATCACCTATAAATAGCTCCAAGCATGCTGAGGGCACCAGGGCTCTATGCTTTCAGAATGTTCTTTTGCCGTTTGCTGGAGTATGCTCTGTCTTCCAGGTAGGAAGAGCTGGAGAGTTAAGGCCCTGGGAGCAATCCTCACCCAATGACAGATAAAAGGAGGCTGGTGGATAAATACCCAGCCTCTTCTTCCTTCACGGAGGAGAGACAATTCAGAGGTTTAGCACTCCGTGTAGCACAGACTGCTCACATGGACTGCGCCCCAGTTGCTCACAACCGTAACCTCCGCACTAGTACGTCTGTTCTAAGGGTTTTTTTTCCCTTTTCCTTTTTCCTTCTCCACTCTCCCTCTTTTGCATCCAGCGATCTCTTCCCAAATAAGATCCCCTTGTAATCAGTTCCGGGCTTTACCGACACCTTTGCTTGGAAACACAACAAAGAAAACAGCGCTCAGTGATTTACTGCATATGGCAGAGTGGAATAAAAGGGAAAGTTGATGACGACACCAGTTTTCTGTCCTTTAGAAGAGGATGAATATTGAAGCCATTTTCTAAGTAAGGATCATCAGAGAAGGGCTACTTTTGGAGGAAGCTCATGGGATCCATGTTTCAGCATTCTGTGCTTGATTTCCTGCGGAGGCATCCAACAGCAACATCAAGGGGGCAATTTTTTTGGCATATGCATAGGTTAGAGCTGGATGAATTTGAAAATCATTGGCCTATATGTGGTGATAGGATTGCACATGGAATTTTCTAGGCATAGAACATACAGTAAGATGAGGATCTAGGAAGAAGCCATAAGAAACCCCACATTTAATGGCCCATTGGAGGAGAATGAGGATGAAGTTAGGAGAGAAGATAGAAAAGAAGCCAGCCAAGTCACCCATTAGGAACCTGAAGAGACTTTAATGTCACAGTAACAAGAAAGGAGTGTCTCCTCTCTTGCTGTGAATCTTCCTGTAAATAGCTTGTGGGTTTGGGGCAAGGGGCAGTTTTCTGATTTCAGCTTTCTCACAAAGGTAGGGTTTGCTAGTTTTATACTATTTTTAACAGTCCAGTGGAAAACAAGTAGGTCTCTACCACTTACCTGTATTTTATTCATCCTAATGCATAGTACAGCAATGCTTTTAGTCTCCCTCTAGAAAGAGGCAGGGCACTATTTTAAAATGTGATTTCCTTGTATTTCTATAAAAGGAATAATTGTAGAGCAATCACCAGCAGGAATGTTTGAGTCCTTTCTGGTGAAGAATTACAGAGAACTACAAAACTAAAAACTTTTACTGTTACTGTATCATTAATTACGATTCCATTTCTTTCTACAAGGAAAGACTTACTTGAAAAAGGGTTGACAACACTGACCTTGAACACCTGCAGCTATGTTCCTTTAATCTATATCACTTGCCAGGAAGGAGTATGGCTAATCATACTATGCATACATAGCTTATTAGTTTATTGGTCCATCAGTGCTATTTTGGTCTTATAACTGTTCTAATACTAATATCTGCTATATATGAAGGGCTTTCATTCAGAGTCAGTGAAGACATCTGATAAACCGCTCTGTCATATGTGAATACTCAGAACTCCAGTGATGATCTCATGATTGGAGATCATCCAGGATACTGGATCAGATAACTAAAAGAAGAAGAGCATACTTTTTCATGAGCCATCTGGTATATTACATCGTGTCATACTGCAAAACCACTCATATTGGAAAATATGGTTTGAAATTTAAAAAAATCTGATACTAGCTGGGAATCACTCTTCATTATTCACTCTTCCATCAATTGCCATCCTCAGGGAATTGATTAACTAAATTCTGAATCTAATTTTTAAGAATTTGTAAACTGACTTTTCTATTCTGTCAAATTTTTAGGGTAGAATCAATCCACTTGCAAAATCTATGGGAAATTTCAGCCATTTTCCTTTTAGTACTCAATGTATAAAGGCCCTTCTAGTCAGGTTTGTATCTTCATGGTCTAATGCGTGCTCATTTGGATTTTTTAGGCATATTTTTAGGCATATTTTTAGATACTTTAGTCCAGTTGAAAATGCTTTGATTATGTCTTCCGTCTGTCCAAGTCATAGCCAGTTATCAAGGACAGGCTAATTTCCAAGCCTTCCATGGCCAACTAGTTGGGCCAACAGTGCAATGAGAGTCCTAAGTTGTGTTGCCTGCCATAGAACCTGTATGTGTATTTTGCTTTCTTGTGCATTCTTTAACTCTGCAGCAAGATTACAAACTCATTGAGAATAGACGTTTCCTACTTACCCACACCAGTTTACCACACCAATGGGTTGATCATCAGTCAGGTCACATCTCAATTCAAGCAGCAGTGTGCATTGTCTTAGAGACTTGAGATCAGCTACTTAAGTTCTCTCTGTCTAAATCTCCTCATCTGTTAAATGGAAATGCTTCCACCAAAGGAATTTTTGAGGAAGAAATCAGATAACTCACACAATAAAATTAGTAAAGTGGGTAGACACACTATTTTCTCCATAAATGTAATTGGTAATTTTGAGATACAGACAAGCAAAATAAACTGCCCCAATTGCTAATTGTAAAATTCAAAAACCATATTATTAAATGTAAGTTTTTAAAATTAGGAAAGAAACATTTGAATATTCTTTTTATAACATATTTCTGCATAAATAACATATATTTAAAGAATCCAGGGACACCTGGGTGGCTCAGTCGTTAAACGTCTGCCTGCGGCTCAGGTCATGACCCCGGGGTCCTGGGATCGAGCCCCGCATCGGGCTCCCTGCTCAGCGGGAAGCCTGCTTCTCCCTCTCCCACTCCCCCTGCTTGTGTTTCCTCTCTTGCTGTGTCTCTCTCTGTCAAATAAATAAATAAAATCTTAAAAAAAATAAAAATAAAAATAAAAGATTCCAAATTCAGAATTCTAATGCCACCATCGTTGCACTTTACTGAACCTGGAAATTAACCCATGGCTTCATGAAAAATAAAATGCATTCAGTAGATATGCCCATGGTTGTGAGAATATGTATTTTTCAATAATATAAAATTACCTATTGCAATTAACACCAAGTAAATAAAGATAATTTAATTTAAATATATAAATGAGTGATAAAATATTTGTACATTAAATAAAGTATATTTTTAACTTATTAAGCTATTTTGAGAGCTTTAGGGAAGTGATGCCAGGGATCAAAGGAATAAAACTGGTTAATAAAGAAATAGGATTTATAAAGGAAAATTGCAGCATTCTCTTATGTATTCTCTCCAACTGATTTCACAGAAGCTTAAGGATCATCCTTCACAAAACATTGAAATAAATATATTCAGCAACATTCACATGTTAAACTAGAAAGGCACGTAATTATATTTTAATTTTATAGTATTTGAGGGAGTTTGATTAATATTTTTGATCAAAGTTGAGCCAATTCATAGTTAAATTAGCTATTTCTCTGGATGATTCCTGAGGGTTATACATTTGTTCCTTTTAAAGGCAAATAGTGTAAAATGAGGTAAGACTATTCATTTCTACAAGTTAGCACCAGAGAGGATTTAGTATAAATACACTATTTAGTCCAGTCTAACATTATGTTTTTATTTAAGTCCCACAAAATAAATCTTGGCACATAATTATAGCAGCAGAATTGTCACAATTATTTTGTCTTTTATTTTTGTTTTTGCTAATTGCTTAACTCGTTTTTCAGTTCTATCAACATGGAAATACTAAATAAAAGAGTATGTTAGAGTGTGGAAGATATAACAGTGAGGTTTAGCCATATGTGTGAGATTGAACTGCAGAGTGGTTAATAAAACCAGATGGATTAGAATCACTCATCTTTCTTGATCTGTAGTTGATATGCCCAAGACTAAACACTTCCTCATACATGGTAGAATTATGTCTATGTGATAATTTTCATAATTTTAAGACTAATGATCTTTCCACAAACATAATACAAACAATGAATGTGTTTAAAGAGATTCATACTATGAATATAAATTGTGAGTTATTAAGAGAAATCAAATTATATTGCATTGAGTCTAATTTCATGATAACACCAAAATTCTTACCAAAGTTCATCTGTTACATAAGTATGTATATTATTGGGTAGTAATGAAGGTTGTACAACAATGTGAAGATAATTACTGCTACTGAGCTGTACATTTAAAAATGGCTAAAATGGTAAATTTTTTGTTAGTATATTTTATTATAATAAAAAATATTACTACTATATTTAGTGATTTCATCTTATATTTCTGGTACCTCACATTAAATAATGTACAAATTTTAAATATTTTGCATTATAAGTTTGATATTATTTGAGTTTAATTTGTTACTTTATGATATATGAAAAGCTCAATGAAAAACAGAAAATTTGTTAAATTTAGAAATCTACATATTTAGGATAAAAGCAAAATACTGGAAAGGCTTAATGTTTGATGAATGCATCTTATTAATCATATTTTTGAAGATTTTATTCATTTATTTGAGAGAGAGAAAGCAGGGGGAGGAGCAGAGGGAGAGGGAGAAGTGGACTCTGTGCTGAGTGCGGAGCCTGATGTGGGGCTCAATCCCATGACACTGAGATCATGACCTGAGCCAAAATCAAGAGTTAGACGCTTAACTGACTGAGCCATCCAGGTGCTCCGTGAATTATTTTAATTCTCTTTAATTTGGGGCACATTTTATTTTTTATTTATTTTTTAAGATTTTATTTATTTATTTGACAGAGAGAGACACAGCGAGAGAGGGAACACAAGCAGGGGGAGTGGGAGAGGGAGAAGCAGGCTTCCTGTCGAGCAGGGAGCCCCATGTGGGGCTTGATCCCAGGACCCTGGGACCATGACCTGAGCTGAAGGCAGATGCTTAATGACTGAGCCATCCAGGCACCCCTTGGGGCACATTTTAAAAATAATTTCTGTTCTATTATTTACGTGTGGAATTAGAAATAATTCCATTCTCTTTGGTTGCAATCTTAGGTTTTTTGAGTGCCAAAATAGAAAGAATCAAAGTAATAATATAAAACATGATACTGAGATTTCTGCAAGAGCATTGTTCAAGATCTACAACTGGTAGGCCTGTTGCACTAGAAACTGTTACGCTGTTCCTATAAATAACATTTAACTGTTTTCCATTATGCACGGGTGTTTCCTTTTGAAAATTATTTTTCATAAAAGTGATATCTCACCATGAATTAGGAAACCTCATTTTGTGGAGGTCTATATAACCTGTCAATGAGCAATGAACCAAATTGGGAGCAATCCCTAATATTTTCCTCATCGGTATCATGCTTAGCTAGTAGGAGAGACATACTCCTATAAACAGTCATCCATTCCTCCAAGCTCTGAAAAGAAAAAAATTAGAAGATAAAAATTTTCAATTTGATAACAAGAAAATTAGTGTTTTCTATCACTGTCTAATAAAATGATTTTTCCTCTTTTTTTTCACTCTCTTGACACATCTCTCTCTTTCCATCTGTTTTTTCCCCTTCTTGGATGCAGCTCAATTTATTTCCTGTTAAACCATTTATTTGATATAGTATAAAATGATTTGAGAACTCTTCTAATCAATTCCCCGCTGACATAGTGTGAAATTAGCAGAATGTTTGGTAGTGTAAAATTTGATGTCCTGAGAAGTCAGAAGAGTTGACAAGATGTATGAGGACTTAACTGCGAATAGTGTTAAATTTTTATCTCTTTTTCTCCATTATCATTATAAAACATCAACCTCTGATTTAAAAGAGTAGTCAGCTATATTTGAGACAGGGACTGAGGTGGGGACAGGAAAGGACCACGTTCTTCTATGTTATTCCTTGTTGGGAAAATGAACAGTCAAGCCACAGAGGAGAGAAAATATTTGCAAAAGACAGATCTGATAAAGGACTCATCCAAACATCTACAAAGATGTCTTAAAACGCAATCATAAGAAAACAAACAATCTGAGCAAGGAACGAGCAAAAGACCTTGAAACCTCACCAAAGAAGAGAGATACACAGTTGGCAAATAAACCCTTGAAAAGATGCTCTACGTTATATATCATTGAGGCATTGAAAACTAAAACCATGAGATACTACTATGCACCTATTAGAACGGCCAAAATCCAGAACACTGACATATCAATTGCTGGCAAAGGCACGGAGCAAGAGAACTGTTATTCAGTGCTGGTTGGAATGCAAAATTGGATAGTCACTTTGGGAGACAGTGTGGCAGTTTATTTACTTATTAGTTTTTACAAAACTAAACATATTCTTACGGTAAGATCCATAAACATGCTCCTTGGTATTTACCAAAGGAGCAGAAAACTTATGTCTGCACAAAAACCTCACATGGATGTCCATAGCAGCTTTATTCATAATTGCCCAAACTTGGGAAAAACCATGATGTCCTCTAGTCTATGAATGGATAAATAAACTGTGGTCCATCCAAGACAATGGAATATTATTCAGCATTAAAAGAAATGAGCTATTAAGCTGTGAAAAGACATGAAGGAACCTTGAATGCACATTATTAAGTGAAAGAAACCAATTTGAAAAGGCTACGTACTGTATGATTTCAACTACATGATCTTCTGGGAAAGGCAAAACTATGGAGACAGTAAAGATATCAGTGGTGGCCAGGGTAAGTGGGAGGAATGAATAGGTGGAGCCCAGAGGATTTTTAGGGTAGTGAAACTACTCTTTATGCTACAATAATTGTGGGCGTACGTCATCGTATGTTTTTCCAGACCCACAGAATATAGGACAAGAGTGAATTGTAATGTGAACTACGGACTCTGAGTGATTATGTGTCAATATAGGTTCATCATTTGTAATGAATGTACCTTCTGGTGGTGGATGTTGATAATGGCCAAGCTTAAACATGTGTGGGGGCGGGAGCTTACGAGAAATTTCTCTACCTTCTGTTCAAGTTTGCTATGAACTTAAAGCTGCTCTATTAAAACAAAAAGAAAAAAACACAACATATCATAGCAAGTTTATCTGAAGCATTTTACATTATTTAAATTATTCTGATTGATTTTACATCTATCATTCTAGAAAAAAACGCATTTATTTAATGGGGAAAACTTTTGGATTAAGTACTTAATCATCAAAATTGTATTTTGTGGCATTGTGAAAAATCTGTGGGCTCTAGAATCATGTAGACCAGTATTTGAGGTTTTTTCTGCCATATGATATTCAGGACCATGCGCAAATGATTTAACCTTTGTACCTATCAGTTTACCTACATACAATATGAAAATAAAAACCGCTCCTCAGATTTGTGAGGAGGATACAATGAGATAAAAAGGCAGCCAGCCAACATAGAGGCTGGCTCAAAATAGGCATTAATAAATATTAATTACCCGCTAACATTGTCTCCAAAATCTACTAATTAGGCAGTGAAACTTTTCTTATTTCAAATTGTATTCTGACACTTGGATTTCTTAATCTTTACTTGTAGTTGGAAAGTTAGCAGAACCCTCGAGTTACCAATAAAATGAAAATTTTTACACAGTTGGAGGGTAGAGTGTGTACTTCAGTCATTCTTTACTAAAATTAATTAGAAGTTACGTTATTTATGCAGTTAAACTTTTTAGCCAGTGGTATTTCTGCAACTTACTGATTGATCTGTCAATGGCTTTTTAATTTTTCAACAGAACATTCTGAAGGGGGTTTTATATAAACATAAAATAGGTATCTCTGGGGGTTTTTCAGAATAAGTTGAGAGGCAAAACTAATTTCTCCACACGCACACGACTTTAAGAATTCACTGAAAATTCCATGATGGTAGATATTTTTTAATTAAAATTGGATTAGAAATCTAAAAAGAGAAACGAGGTTGTAAAAAATTGTGTGTCAGTCTTAAAGAAACTGGTAACCGCACAAAGAGTAAAAACAAGACTAATCTCAAATTGCTCTTCGAGCTCTAAGATAAATGAGTAAATCCTCCAAATCTGAGTTTCTTTGGCAGAAAGTGCCAAATATACCTGAGAAGTTAAATGTCAATGAGTTAGCTAGGTATCTCCCAGAATGCCTAGGCTGTACCTCCTCACATAGATTTAATTGTCTTATAGATGGCAAGCTTCTAATTTAGCCCACTCTTATTAAACATCTAGATTGTGTTTGGCCTTTTCCTAGAAGGTTCTCACTTCTCCAGTGGTGACACCAAAACTCTTCAAACCTGGGGTGGGGCATGTGAGAATAGGAATCAGATTATGAAGCTAGTGTAAAAGCTCATTAAAAAAATACATTGACATGTGCAAGAGAGAGAAGGATAAAATGTAAATTACAGTTTGGGGTAGGATCCACAAATGTTGATGATTACTTGCATAGCGATTGGGAAAGCGAATGTGAGAAAATCTAAGAATCCAAATTACAGATTTGTCACTTTTGTGGACATTAACTGAGATAGGGAATTCTAGTAAAGAAGAACCTTTGTGGAAAGATGATGAGTGTCACTGTTTTGGACGTATTGGAATAGAGGTTTCTGGGGAATTCCAAAAAGAGATATCCAAAGGTGTAGGTTTGAGATATGAATTTAGAAATGGCATATATATAAAATTATATATCTGGTAATTAAAACACCAAAAAGTTTAATGTTTTATATATATACACACCATCCATATATATATGCATGTATATATATCAATGGTGTGTACATGTATGGGTGTGTATATATATAATATTTATAAATCATTATATTTCTGGTAATTAAACTTTTGGGTGTTCATGGGAGAGTTTAAATGGGATCTGAAGTGTCAGAGGTTGACAAGACCATAAATGTTGCATTAGAGGAAGCTGGGGGGAGAACTATTTAAATTGTAAGCAAAAAATGTAGAGCCCATGAAGAAAATTGAAAATGGGTATCCAGGGAGTTATGAAAGAACCACAATAGAGTGATGTCAATTTGTTGTGTTTCTTAACCTTTATAACAATTACATTGTTCTTGATGACTAAGATCATTAGTCTAATAACTATAATTAGTTATAATTATGCAAAATGGGAATGTAATTTAATGGAGAACACATTAAACATATTTACTGTTCTCTATAGATCTCATTAATAGTGTTTATGAACAAAGTGTTTATCTCCATCTTAGATTACCTCTAAGGTCCTTGCAGCTCTAAACTAGGATGCACATGAACTTATGCCATACTTAGAATAATAGATTGATTCCTAGAAATGCAAGTGACTTACATGTAACTTTGCACATAACAGTTGCTGAAAAAATTCAAAGGAGTTTTTTAGCCTATACTCATTTTATAGAAAAGTAAATTGAAGCAAAAAAATAGTAATTCAAAAAGTTCAAAAGGATATCTAATGTCAGAATTGGAACTAAAATAGGACCTTATTTCCTCCTTCATCGTCCATATTTTTTTTCCATAATGCTCCAACACCTCCTCTTGGGCAACTAGGAATATTTACGAATTAATATGTCTTCAGTGATGCCAATAAAAACTACTAAATGAAACCCACCTTTTAATCATATTATAGGTAATATTATGCCAAACACTCAATTTATGTTTTTTTCATTTCCTTAATAAGCCGTTTTAGCATTTCATAGACAGATTACTCTGATCTTCTCAAATGACATGCCGGTCTCCATAATCATCAATAAATTGCAGGCAGAATGCTTTCTCAAACACTCTAAGTGCTTAAATAAGATACTACTATTGCAAAATACATGGACATCATTTTTCTGTTTCTTTTATTTATATTCAATATGTTAATTGTGTCTCTAAGTGTACCGAAAAAAATCAACTACAGAATCACACAGGGATGAGGGTGTGAGAGACCCAGGACATGAAAAATTCAGGAAGATAATGCCATTCAGGACCACCTGCCACTCCTCCACCTATTTTTTTTTTTTTGCATTCGTACCCTAGTTAACATGCAGAAATGTGCATTTTCTATGTTATCATCTAAGGTATTAAACTTTGTATGTGGCTTTATATGGATCTTTACAAATTAGAGAGTATAGTATTTGAATACCAAGAATTGGTAGAAGCAAATAGTTGTTTCCTACCCTTCCTGTTTGAGTAACTTTTTTTAATTCTTTTTAAATTAATTATTTATTTATTTTAGAGAAAGAGCATGGTGGGGGAGAGGCAAAGGGAGAGAGAGAGGGAGAGAGAAACTGAAGCAGACTTCACACTGAGTGTGGAGTCCCAACTGGGGCTCGATCTCACAACCCTGAGATCATGACTTGACCTGAAACCAGGAGTTGGATGCTTAACCAACTGTGCCACCCAGGTCCCCTGAGTTACAACTTTCATGACATACGATGATAAGAGCTGTATCAAATCCAAAGGATCATTTTTCTTTAAAAAATATGCTTGTGGGGACATCAGGGTGACTCATTTAAGCATCTGCCTCAGGTCCTGCCCTACTTCGGGCTCCCTGCTCAGTGGGGAATCTGCTTCTCCCTCTCCCTCTGCCCCTCCCCCCACTCATTCTCACTCTTTCTCTCAAATAAATAAATAAAAAATCTTTAAAAAATATGCTTGTGATTTTAATTGTTTTTACAATGTATAAATTAATCTAAAATTATATTATGTATTATTATAATCATATATATATTATATACAAATCCATAGTAATATATTATCATATACTAATATTTTATTATTAAAAACATTATAGAAATTATCTAAAATACTTATGGGGTGCCTGGGTGGCTCAGTCAGTTGAGTGACTCTTGATCTTATCTCAGGTCTTGTCCTCAGGGTTGTGAGTTCAAGTCCTGTGTTGGGTTCCACACCCAGCATGGAGCCTACTTAAAAAAGAAATGAAATGAAATGAAATGAAATACTTGTAGTATAAACTACCCTTCAAAGATATTAGAAAGTAGAGAACATATTTTTTGCAGCTCTTTTAAATCTCTTGATCCTTAAAAATTATTTTTAAAGAATAATTATTGATAGAGGAAATGAACATAAATATATAAATGTAAATCATTTTAGGAATTGTGAATATTATAATGGGAAAAAACTTTTCACTCAACTACTTTTATAAATCTAATTAAATAGAAGTTTTATAAAGATTCATTTTTAAGTTATTCTAAATTGTTTTGTTAAAATTTTATCTAAAGTACAATTTGGATTTGAGAAAAAAGTTAACTGTAATAGTGCATGCTGACATATGGAGATTTATAAAATCATAAAATTGGACAGATCATTCCGCTTGAACATTTTTCTGTTATGCAGAAAAAGTTAAATTTGCAATGTACTCAAGTCTATTTACTTCTAAAAACTCAAAACAAGAGAAATGATTTTTATACTTAAGCTGAAAGCATTTTAATAAACAGTATTTGTATATTTATTCTGATGAGGTTCACAAATGTCCAAATACTAAATTCTATTTTCTAGTTGAATTACAGTGATAAAAAAAAGGCTATTGAGTAGGAGTACCTTGAAATCTGTTGCTTTAAACATAAGGTATATAATGCCATTGATCTACGAGGTGTACAAGCCAAACAAACCCAACTTTATAACCAATGGGAAAAAAATGTCACACTTAAAGTGCTCCCCTGCTGCAAAGTCTCTAAGAAGCCTTTCAACTGTCATGATTTTACATGATCTTTTAGATGATAAGACAAAGTAAACATGAGTTTTGAAAAGTAATATAATATCGTATTTTCTGTGGATTCTAATAATATCTAAAATAAGATAACTAGTAAGTTTTGGAATATTTCAGGTTGTAAATCAATTTCACTTTTCACTGTAACTTGTTTGAGTAGCTATAGAGGAACAAACTGAGGAAAAATGATACAAATTGATATTAAAATAGTTTAACTCAAAAAAATGAGCATTTAAGGGCTATAAACCCAAATCCCATTGATATCACATCCTTTAGTCTTTATTATCCTTTAAAATCTGAATCATAGGTAATACGGGTGAAAAATGTGTTGAATCAATTACTCATTTTACTAATTATTGAGTATTCATACTTGGACATTTGATTTATTTATCACAATGGAAGGACTATTTCTAATACTCTCACAAAATAAAAGGGTCCTTAAGAATCAGACCTTCTAAATTTTTCAATTTTTCTTGATTTAGTTATGCTTCTGAATAAATCCATCTGCTTTCCACATGTAGCATATGCTTTGAAAGGTAATAACTTTTGGCTAAAATCATTCTCTAAGCATCAGAAAAATACTCACTTCCATTTACATAGGAAACTAATTTTGAAATGAAAAATTCCTCACTACATGACAGAAAGTCTATTTAGAAATAAATATTTTATACTTTTGATTTGTTTTCTAAAGTCAAAAGCAGTTACACCATCAGACATACTGATCTACTTCTCTATGTGCTCACTTGATAGTATTTAGACAGTCTCTGTGATGTCACGTGTCAGAGTTCATCTCAGAGCATAGGCAACTTGAGATTTTTGTGTTTTTGTTTGTTTGTTTGTTTGTTGCATTTTCCTCTTTAATGCTAAAATTAAGTTTCATATTGTACATGATTACATCTAACTGAATGAAGAACAATCTTACAACTACTCCGAGAGCATTAGAGTTGGAGATGCTCGTATGGAAGGATTAACCTGTTTTACAGGCTATCAGAGTGTCAGCTCACTCGATTAAGGAAGAGATGCAGAAAGATTGCACTGGCCTCAAATTAAGGTGACAAGCATTTCTCGAGCATCTGACTTTAGTCTAGAGCTCAATTACTTCTTCGGGGAGTGGGGCAGGCAGAGTCCAGAGGAATGCTTAAAACAGTCATTTTTCTGGGCTCATAATTCTCAAGATGTAAATGTTGTGGAATCTTTCTAAACACTGGTCCAAAGTAATTTTTTGGAGTGGTAAAAATTCCTAAATCTGTCTCGATGGCAGATGTTATCGCGTTAATAGAAGAATGATTATATTAACCATTGATTTTTTTTTTTTTAATATGACATTCCTTGAATTGTGCTTATTTTGAGCCTGTATCCTAGGGAGGTTAAGCCATTCAAGGAGCAGTACCTACATATTTTCTTATTAATCCAGGATTAACTCTTACCATG
This sequence comes from Callorhinus ursinus, assembly GCF_003265705.2. Classification (NCBI taxonomy): domain Eukaryota; kingdom Metazoa; phylum Chordata; class Mammalia; order Carnivora; family Otariidae; genus Callorhinus; species Callorhinus ursinus. The sequence continues at coordinate 10,151,943 of NW_027397079.1, read as the reverse complement.
GAAAAGAAGGTTTATCGATTCCCTTTAAACATGAGACAAAATGATACTGCTTTAGACATTTCTTTGCCTTCTGAAATCCACAAAATTTTCGGATTGTGGCTACAATTACTTTATACAGTGATTATAGAACAATAACACAGATTCTGCAACTGCACAGGAAAATGTATCGTGATATTAGAGCTACAAACCATGAAGAAAGAAGAAAGGAGGGAGGAAGGAAAGAATGTAGGAAGGAGATTATTAGCAGAAATAATTCAAGGTATTGCAAAAAAAAGTAGAAGAAGGAATTGATTTATAATTTCTTGTCTAAGACCATCTGCATAAATTAACATTTTATGTATATACATATTTTTAAATAATAAAAATAGTATTTATTACACAAAAATAACACTTATTTTGACCACATAACGTAATGAAGTTGGAGAATCACAGTGACCAAACCAAAAGCAATATAAGACAGAAAAAGTACACATTTTGCTATAAAAATTTAAAAAGATTTTAGATGGCAAAAACAAAACAAAAAACAAACAAACAGAAAAACCTACATGAAGAAGTCAAAGGTAAATTCCACATGGGGACTATTTTTAGTCACCCAGACTATAGTATTTTTGTTACAGTAGCCTGAACAGACTAAGACAGGGAAAGTAAGTGCCTTGTAAGCTTAATTAGATGAACAAAATGTAGAATATAAGGAGACCACTTATATATAAATTGTTGAAAAGGCCCTTATGTGGGAAAGATAGAGTAGGCATACCTTTTCCTATTTCTCCCTCTAAATATGGCTAAAATACCTGGATATTACATAAATCAAGCAGAAGGAGATTGAGGCAAACTGACCGTGTACCTAGGGACCCAAGGAAGTCCCTTGTGTTTTATTTTTACCTCATAAATCATGGACTCTGTCAGAGAAATCAACCACCCAGTAAAGACCAATGGGGGCAAAATAAAAATAAATGAATAAATAAAACAAAAACCACACAACAATATCAGAGAGACAGCCGAAGGATGAGGAGAGTTAGGTGGCTGGGGTCAGGGAAGGACAAGTGTTCAGTCAGAGTGTGGGGGGCAGGGGCGATCAGGCTCAGTGGTGCCAGGGAGGGAGATATGGGACCCAGAGGGAACCATTCTACTTAACACTCAGGAGGTCTGGAAGCCTGGAGGAAGCAGCTTCCAGCAGCAATCCTGAGGAGTCTGGAAAAGAATGGCAGTTAAGAAGTAGAAGCAAAGCTCTCCCCATCGTTCAGTGAGAAAGTCTGGAAGTGAAAAGAAGAGGAAGCAGCTACACCAAACAATAAGACTCAGAAAAAGGGCTGAAGATAGGAGAAGCCATAATATTTTTATACAGACAGGGAATGTAAAAAGGCAAAGGGAACCTACAAAATCCTGGCTACATTTAAAAGAGAGTTTAATATGGAAAACACACTTGTTCTAAGAGAAAATTTACATTCAGTAGCTTGACAATTTTAATGTAACTTCTTCTAAACTCTACAACCTTTAAGGAATATAAACTGATGAAAGCCTTGCACTTCCTTTGGTTGCCTAATGTGCTTTCAGATTTCTCCAAAATCTTAGGAAACTTTTCACTTAAATTTCTTAATCTCTCTTAAATAGTTTCATATGTCTAAGTACTGTTTACCTCTGTTGTTTAAAGAAGAGTTATGGGGCGCCTGGGTGTCTCAGTTGTTAAGCATCTGCCTTTGGCTCAGGTCATGATCCCAGGGTCCTGGGATGGAGCCCCGCATGGGGGCTCCCTGCTCAGCGGGAAGCCTGCTTCTCCCTCTCCCACTCCCCCTGCTTGTGTTCCCTCTCTCGTTGTGTCTCTCTCTGTCAACTAAATAAATAAAATCTTTAAAAAAATAAAGAAGAGTTATAAAGCAGCAAAACCACGTTGGAAGATATATATTGCAAAAAAAAAAAAAATCCTTTCAAGGCCAAAAGGAGTCCCCTAGAAGAACATGTTAGTAGGTCAAAAGGAAGTGATGCCCACAGTTTGCAGGAAAAGGGATAGGAGAGAAGTTCAGAGCCAGACCAGTGATATCATCAATTATGTCCAACATAAGGTATGACACATTATAGCAAAAAATCAATTATCACCAGTGACAGGTATAGTTTAAGACATAATTTCTAACTAACCCATCCAAATAATTTGCTTGTAATGTATTCTGAAGTTTGTTTTATATTTAATTAGTAGCAATTTCCTTCTCATAAATAGTGTTTTCCAGAAATGAGTTTACAACTCAATTGTGAGAAACTCAGAATATATTTTTCATAGATTTTTTCCCTCAAAGACAATATAGAATATGCTGATTCTATTAACACAGTTACCTACAAAAGCCAACTTATTCCAGAGTATATCTGAAATAAGATGCATTTTTGGTGATAGTTACTTCATTGAAAGCTCTTAAGAATTCTGTGAGGTAAAGATTATTAGTATCTTACATCTGTAATGAGTCAATTGAGAAAACAGAGGTCAAATAACGTGCTCAAGGCTCACATAATAGTATATAAATACATATAATATACAATATATACACATTGATAAATGTATGTAGTAGAGTTGACCATTGAACAATACGGGTTTGAACAGCACAGGTCCAGTTATATGCAAATTTTTTATATAAAAACAGTACAATACTGTAAATGTAGAGAAAGTAGAGAATCCTTTTTCCAGACAAAGGATCAGGCTCGAAGGGCAGAAAGTGTTTATACAATAACAACTTTACTCCAGCCGCATGCCACCAACCCTCCCCCAAAAAAAGCAAACCAAAAGAGCGCCCCGCAAAACATTCTTCCCCTCCCCCTGGCAGCAACAGCCTGCTTGAGACCCTAGATTTGCATCCCTGTTTTGCTATAATGAGATGCTCCTACCCTCCTCATCCCCTTTTCTGGCCAGGTGGTATCAGAGAGGGTTGAGTGGAGAGTGAAACTTTTACCTCCACCAAGTGTAATGAGCCCTACCTTCCTTGCCCCAAAGTGTTATTATCAGAAGGAGGGAGTAGAAGTCCACACTTCCATAATGGCCATCCATTAATCTTGAAAATATAAAATAAAATAAACTTTCACTCAATGCTAGTTTTGAGTGCATGTAAATGGATAAGCATTCTTTAATGAAATGTATGTAAATACCGAAGTCAGAACAATTATCCTATATTTGGTAATTATTCCAAAGGATTCATGTTGTACACAAATCTTTTAAAATTTCATTTAAAGAATCAATTTATTACATACATTAGGTGGTTATATTGTGGAGAATACATACATGCACACACATCTCTATATGTGCATATGTATTCAAGACTGATGATCATAACTATTAATGCTACGTGAACAGGTACTTGTGACTTTGGGTAAATTTTGAGTGATAACATCGTGTGTGGATTTAAAAACCACTGTAGTCCATCAAGTATCCCTAGTAGAGGAAAGCATGATGTACTTTGTAAAACTACTTTGATTATTCAAAGGTGGCTCATGTAATGATAAAAGAATTGATGAGAAAGACGGACGTAACATGATTCAGTAAGAGTTTTTTTTATAAATTGTGATAGTGGATGAAAGAAGTATGACAAGCTATATATTATACCTGCTATTATATAACAATTATTGCTGTTTTTTTTCCACTTAAGATATATTCCTCCATGCTAAAAGAGAATCTTTTTATGCTCTCAATTATACCTTTTGCATTACTCCATTTCTGATGTACATGGTAAGAACCTAATACATGTGTTTTTAATGAGTGGACTAATACATATTTTACTGAAAAAAGGGCCATTTGATACTTTTCCGGAAACATGGAAATTTTATTCTCTACTACTATAAAAATTAATATATGGACACTATACACATCAGCATTTTTTAAAAGATTTGTTTATTTATTTTAGAGAGAGGGGAAGAGAGAGAGAGAGAGAGAGAGAGAGAATCCTCAAGCAGACTCCCAGCTGAGCACAAGCCCACACAGGACTGGATCCCAGGACCCTGAGATCATGACCTTAGAGGAAACCAAAAGTTGGCCACTCAACCAACTGAGCCACTCAGGCACCCCTATATATCAGCATTTTTAACAATTCTATTAAATACACAAATGTGGAAACTCTCTTGGTAACATATTGCTGAAATATAGTTCTTGACTTCCTTGTGCCCTTGCTTTAACTCCTGTGAGGCCAACAAACCAATATCCTTCCCATTATCGTAAGAGAAGGGACTATTTGATCTTCATAAGAAAAAACAATAAACCTTTTACACTCCTAACGGCAGTGCCAAAGCCATGAGCACTTGCACTGGCTGGGGGTTCACGGGGCTCAGACACGTGCTCTGCAGGGCTGTGATCTTCCCTCGGAGGGGGCAGGCCTGCAGGCATTGAGACCCACCCCTGATAGGAATCACCTGGGGCCTTGCACTGGTCACCAGAACGAGGAAAGGAGGAACAGAAGGGTGCAAAAGGACCAAAGTGAGCCTCATCACAATTCTGCCAGAGAAGACTGATGGTCCTCAATCCGCGGTGTGGGCTGGCAAGATCTTTGGAACAATTATCAGTATTAATAATCACAGTACTACCTACCCTTTCTTAGATCTTCCCTGTGTGTTGGGCATGATACCAAGTACTATCCCATGTGTTCTTTTATTTAGGCCTCACGAAAACCCAATGGGGTGACACTATTATTGTCATTCCATCCCTCACAAATGACCAAGGTCACACAGCAACAAGGGGTTCAGCCAGAACTCTGTCTGAATCAAATCCTGTGCTTTTATATTTTTATTTCATGATTACTATATTTACATATATGCATTTTTACAAATAATTTATTGTGGTGAAATTCACGTATTGTCGAAGTTACTATTTTAAAGTGAACAGTTCAGTGGCGTTTAATATGTTCACAATGTTGTATAGCTACCACTTCTATCCACTTACAAAACTTTTCCATTTCTCCAAAGCAAAACCTTGTTTCCCCCCATGCCTTCTCCTCTCTGCCTTGACAACCACAAGTCTGCATTCTGTCTGATGGAACTAACTATTCTGAATATCTAGATTTCATATAAATAGAATCATACAATATGCATGATATAAAAAATAATTGAATGAATAAGGCCAGGTTTGTAGAATTTTTAAACTCTCTGCTTAAATACTTTTGACACAGTGTGTCTAAGGAAGGAGCCAAAGGCCTCTGAGATATGTGAGTTTTCTTGAATCCCATCAAGCACAGCAGTTTCCTTCAGATGTGCTTACTCAATTTTATTAGAAAGGAGCACCTAGAATTCTTATTTTATATGTCCAGTCTAAAATTTTCACATTTCTCATCATTTATGCTGTTTTTGTCCTTTGTCTTTTGAATCTGCTTTTTGGGAAAGGTTCTCAAATCTATCTTCTGCCTTGCTGATATAGTTTTCTATAAAATCAACTCTGCTCCTCTCTGACTCCAATAAAAATGTTAATTTTGTTACTGCTTTTTAAGTTTCTAAGCAGCTAATCTTATTGTCTTTTTATACAGGCACATTTACTGTATGTGGTTTTCTGCTACCATTTCATAAAAGCCATAATTCTTTGTCTTTCACAAATGCTAAATGATTTTCTAGGATAATTTTAATTTTTTGTATTTGCAAAGGCTTGATTAATTCAAAGACGATATATTTTTTGCAATAATAATCTAAAGGCAACAGATAAAGGAATAGTACTTAATTTTAACAGAATTTACTTGTATCACTTATAATGAATATCTACTTTGTAATTCTTATTTTAGAATATTAAATTATTAAAAGTCATATAAATTATTCTCAAAAATATGTTCATCCAAACTGATGTAAACATTTGCATGGTAAAGTAGGGATCTTGAAGATACTGTATCATCAACATGCAACCTATATTTGATGTGATAGGAGCTCACATATGGCTTTTAATAACAGATTTTATAACAGTTTCAACATAATTGGTTATCTGCTTTTTTCCTTTTCATAAAGCTATCTCTAAAATTTGCCCAATATCAAAGTAAATGATCTCTATTTTCCTAACAAATATAATCTTGCTTCAAATTTTACCTTGTGAATTTAACCTGTATTCAAGATACCTTTTCACCTATGTGTTAATCACCAATACACATTTTATTTAGAACTTGAAACTTATAAACATATCAATTAAATGAATAAAATTATGTTGAAAGTTATAAGAAAAGTTAAAAGCATAATTTATATAGTTAAAAGCATAATTTATATATTAATTTGGTCTGGATTATGCACTTTATCGCTTGGGGCAGGAGCTGAGTGGTCATACATAAAAACCTGAGAACTACTAGTAGCAATGTCTTGACAAAATCTTGAGGCATAATTTATATCAATTAAATGAATAAAATTATGTTGAAAGTTATAAGAAAAGTTAAAAGCATAATTTATATAGAAGGTTACATTGGTATGAATCAAATTGAATTCTCCAGAGTATTGAAAATAAATAAACATAAGAGTTCATAAGTGCTAAAATTATTTTCAGAACTCAAAAGTTGTCTGTTCATACAGCTGGGATTTGTGACTGTTATTGTAGATATAGCATACTACTAAAATACAAGGACATAGCAAAGCTGACAATGTACAATTTTATGACAAGGACAGAACGCCATGAAAAAACAAGCATATCATTCACTTCAATTAAAAAATCACTCTGTTTGTTACCATCAACTCAAATTAATCAGATAGTTACACAGCTTTGGTTTCACACTGGGTATCTGTTCAAATAGAGACATTGAAGAAAAAAGTCTGATACTTCTAATCTTGACTATTTGATGTAGGAGAAACAGTTATGCAGGATTTAATTTTCACACGCCTGCAAGGGCTGATTGAGAGTAGAACTCAGTTTAAAAAAGCGGGGAGCCAGAAGGAAGAGGGGAGGTGATGGTGAAATGGAGACTTCTCTGACAAATGTATTCAGTTAATTGAAAAAACAATATATACAAAAACAACAAACAAACACAAATCAGTCTGAAAGATCTCATGCAACTAATAGGGGAAATATATCTAGACACTAGAAAATAAATGACCAGCAATTAAGTAAATCTAATTGATTTGATTGTCACTCAAGAAGTGTTTTATTACTATGTTACAAAACATTTTACTTAAATGATCATTAAGGAAATATCATCGTTTATTGATTTTAGACTCACTGGTCATATATTTTAGTAAATGCAAAGTGTCAGCATTATAAGTCAAAAGAACACTGGTAATATTTGGGGAATCTTCATGCCGTGACCAACCACGGTACAGAATTTCGTGTGATGTGAGTCTGCCTTAGACCATTTGCAAGGGAAATAATTTACTAGGGGGAAGACACTATAGTTAAATCACATATTTAATAAGGCCCATTGATATCATTAATGTGGAAATATTTAAATATCAGGAGAATAAAGATGTCTCAATCCTCTGCTAATTTGAAAGATTCCAATAGGACAATTTAAAGACATTTCACTTTTCATACATTCTAAGTGTTTTATATAGAGAAATTCAGTTATAACAAAAATGAATGTGATGGTCTAGAATAAGCTTAGAGAATTCATTTAATCAACATATTTATTGGCAGCCTCTATGGAGGAAGTTGTTCTTAGGGAGAAGAGCAAACAAACAGCAAAGGAAGATGGAACCATCAGAAGCATCAAAGTGTGTCTATTGCTCCTTTATAGGCAATCTGTCATTTTAAAATGGAAATGAATGACTTTTCCAAAATTTTGGAAACAGAAATACATGAATAATTTAGGAAATCTGGGATGAGATTTATGATTCCAATTTTGTATGTGTAGGGGAGAAGCATAGACTCAGGCCATAAAGTAAGCTTCAAAACTTTTAAAAGAATTGAAATATTATAGGGGATGGTTTTTGAAGGGAGTGCCAAGGATGTGAAAACCAACCAAGACTGACAGCTAGAACATCTCCAATGCCTAGAAATTAAGCCATAAACTTCCATATAACCAGGAGTTACAGAAGAAATTACAATGCATATTTAGAAATGTTTTAAGGAAAATAATGAAAGAAGGATATATTAAAGTTGGGTAATATAGCTAATATAGTGTCCATTCGAAAATTCCTTATCTTAAATGCATATATTAACAATGAAGACAAGCTGAAAATGTAAGAGCTGATCTCCCATCTCAAGAATCTAGAAAAACAACAGAAAATCAATAGAGAAAAATAGAAGGGAGAAAATAATAAAGGAAAACTCAGAAATTCATGAAATAAAAAATGCAATTGAACAAATCAACAAAATGTTTGAAATGTTTGAAGATTAATAAGCTTGATAAACCCCCAGTGAAAAGATAAATAAGATTGATAAACTCTTCAAGTGAAATGAGACAAATGCCAATGAGATAAGAGATAACACTACATTCCCAGCAGAATCACTAAAAAAGGAAGAAAGATAAAGACAAAATATGAACAAACGGAACTCTCATACAAAGCTGGTGAGTAAACTGCTACAACCACTTTGAAAAGCTATTTGGTACTATTAAGCAGAACACTGGCATAACTATGGTACAGCATATACCTCAAACAGATGTATATAGCATATATATTCACCAAAAAGTATATCCTAGAAAGTTCCTGGTATCACTACCTATAATAGTTCAAATTGGGAACATCCAAATGCCCATGAACTATAGAATGAATATATATTGCAAATGTGATAGCTGTGAAATGGAATCTAATGTTTATGGTCCCTGAACAAAATAACAATTTTTTTTACAGGGCTTCACTTTTTTCCTCTTACTTAACAGTAGCAGAGTATTGACATATCAATTAGTGTTCTTTTGGTTAAACATGATTAATTTGGTCTGGATTATGCACTTTATCGCTTGGGGCAGGAGCTGAGTGGTCATACATAAAAACCTGAGAACTACTAGTAGCAATGTCTTGACAAAATCTTGAGGCAATAGGAAAAAGAGGTATGGGACATATAAAGAAGCAGAAAAAAGTACATATAGCTATCTCCTTGAATGTAGATTCAGGAAACAGGGAAATTGCACAGAGAATAATAAGCACAAATTAACATCTTAAAATATTAACTAATCATACAACATTTTGTATTATACATCATAAATTTATAGTAATCACAAATACAGACAATTGAGTTTCAAGATGCTAGAATCTCAGATACCTTGTTGTGTAATAGAAATAAGAGTGTGATGCATCAATTCTTTTCACTGTCATAATCAGTACTCTGACATGAACATATTTGTTCTCTTTTTACTCTATGACAAAAGGACTCGTGACATTTTTTTTCAAAGGTCAGGATTTTAAAAATTATTTTCCTCCAAGTGGTCAATAAATACTATTGCACTAGTAATGATGTTTCTGTTAAAGTAGGACTAATTTTGGATGATGCAGGCTCACAATGCAAACCATGCATGTGAACTGATAGAAAAGCTAATTATAAAAAATAATGTCCAGATTCCAGCTGTGTAAAGTTTAACCTAATGGATTGAGGCTCAGGTCTAAACAAAGTAACAATAATCAAGTTGGTAATAAAAATGCTTCAACAATACTTCCACTAAAAATATTCTAGCATATGCAAAAGTGTAATAAACTTGATCAAATTAATTACCCCTTGGTGAATTATGTGACACTTGTACATCCATCCACCTCCCTCCTTGATTATTTTGAAGCAAAAGAAGACATTATATATTTTAATATGTAAATATTTCAGTATGCATTTTAGTAAGTATTATCTAAAAGATAAACCTAAAAAATCATCACTGTAATTCTGTTATCATAAATTAAATGTTTAATAATTCCTTAATGTATTCAAATTTTCAGCCAGTGATTATATTTCCACTGTTCTGTCTCTCTCTTTTTAAAACTTTTTAAAATCCTCTTATCAATGTGTTCTATCACATTGATTGATTTGCGAATGTTGAACCACCCTTGCATCCCGGGGATAAATCCCACTTGGTCGTGGTGAGGAGAGAGAAGAACCATGTGGTCCTCTCAATTGATGCAGAAAAAGCATTTAACAAAATACAACATCCTTTCCTGATTAAAACTCTTCGGAGTAGAGGGATAGAGGGAACATTCCTCAAGTTCATAAAGTCCATCTATGAAAAACCCACAGCATATATCATCCTCAATGGGGAAAAGCTGAGAGCCTTTCCCTTAAGATCAGGAACACGTCAAGGATGCCCACTCTCGCCACTATTGTTCAACATAGTACTAGAAGTCCTAGCAACAGCAATCAGACAACAAAAAGAAATAAAAGGTATTCAGATTGGCAAAGAAGAAGTCAAACTCTCTCTTTTCGTAGATTACATGATACTTTATGTGGAAAACCCAAAAGACTCCACCCCCAAATTACTAGAACTCATACAGCAATTTAGTAATGTGGCAGGATACAAAATCAATGCACAGAAATCAATTGCTTCCTTATACACTAAAAATGCAACTGTAGAAAGAGAAATTAGAGAAACGATTCCATTTACAAGAGCACCAAAAACCATAAGATATCTCAGAATAAACCTAACTGAAGAGGTAAAAGATCTATACTCTAGGAACTACAGAACACGCATGAAAGAAATTGAAGAAGACGCAAAAAGATGGAAAAACATTCCATGCTCATGGATTGGAAGAATAAACATTGTTAAAATGTCTATGCTACCCAGAGCAATCTATACATTCAATGCCATCCTGATCAAAATTCCAATGACATTTTTCAAAGTGCTGGAACAAACAATCCTAAAATTTGTATGGAATCAGAAAAGACCCCGAATCGCCAAGGAAATGTTGAAAAAGAAAAACAAAGCTGGGGGCATCACGTTGCCTGATTTCAAGCTATATTACAAAGCTGTGATCACCAAGACAGCATGGTACTGGCACAAAAAGAGACATAGAGATCAGTGGAACAGAATAGAGAACCCAGATATGGACCCTCAACGCTATGGTCAAATAATCTTCGACAAAGCAGGAAAAAATATGCAATGGAAAAAAGACAGTCTCTTCAATAAATGGTGCTGGGAAAATTGGACACATGCAGAAGAATGAAATTCGACCATTCTCTAACACCATACACAAAGATAAACTTGAAATGGATGAAAGACCTCAATATGAGATAGGAATCCATCAAAATCCTAGAGAAGAACATAGGCAGTAACCTGTTCGACATCGGCCAGAGCAACTTCTTTCAAGATACATCTCCAAAAGCTAGTGAAACAAAAGCAAAAATGAACTTTTGGGACTTCATCAAGATAAAAAGCTTCTGCACAGCAAAGGAAACAGTCAACAAAACAAAGAGGCAACCCACAGAATGGGAGAAGATATTTGCAAATGACACTACAGGTAAAGGGCTGGTATTCAAGATCTATAAAGTACGTCTCAAATTCAACACCCAGAAAACAAATAATCAAGGCAAAAAATGGGCAGAAGACATGAAAAGACACTTCTCTGAAGAAGACATACAAATGACTAACAGACACATGAAAAAATGTTCATCATCATCAGCCATCAGGGAAATTCAAATCAAAACCACATTGAGATACCACCTTACACCAGTGAGAATGGCAAAAATGGACAGGGCAAGAAACAACAAATAAATGTTGGAGAGGTTGTGGAGAAAGGGGAACCCTTTTACCCTGTTGGTGGGAATGCAAGTTGGTACAGCCGCTTTGGAAAACAGTGTGGAGGTGCCTCAAAAATTTAAAAATAGAGCTATGCTATGACCCAGCAATTGCACTCCTGGGTATTCACCCCAAAGACACAGATGTAGTGAAAAGAAAGGCTGTATGCACCCGAGTGTTCATAGCAGCAATGTCCACAATAGCCAAACTGGAAAGAGCCGAGATGCCCTTCAACAGATGAATGGATAAATTCCATATATACTGTGGAATATGACTCAGCCATCGGAAAGGATGAATACCCAACTCTTACATCAACATGGATGGGACTGGAGGAGATGATGCTAAGTGAAATGAGTCAAGCAGAGAAAGTCAATTATCATATGGTTTCACTTATTTGTGGAACATAAGGAATAGCCTGGAGGACATTAGGAGAAGGAAGGGAAAAATGAAGGGGGGAAATCAGAGGGAGAGACGAACCATGAGAGACGATGGACTCTGAGAAACAAACAGGGTTTTAGATATTCCATGCTCACATCATAGCCCCAAACATGATATCAGCTGATTTATCTAAAGAGCCCTGATTCCCTTTTTTATTTTTTATTTTTGGAGTGTGTGTGAGATTGGCAGGGGGGAATAGTGCAGAGGGAGACGATGGCATTTAGAGAACAGTCTAGGTCTCAGGGATGATGAATGCTATTAGGTGGGTCTTCTCAGAAGAAAGACAGGAAATATTTTGCTTTATGAAAATCTCCACACATCATATGCTTTTTCTCCTACATTCAGGGATACCGGTGTTTTACTTGTAAATATTATCATTCCTTTTACACAGAACATCCCAGCTGGCTATGACATCAACATAGTTACTTATATTAATCCACAATAAACTCAGTGTAATCTCAGAATAATGAGGGCTACTCTGTCACCAAGAGAGTTGAAGATATTTTTCTCATTTTTCCCCTTTAAGTTATGTTATACTAGAGATTTACCCTCAAATTATGTGTATTAACCTCTCTTGTGCAAAATTCCACATCACATGTCATACAAGTGCTCAATATACTAAAAGTAATTAGTTAATTTTTATAAGGTTTGTAATGATTACACTTTATACTTGCCTTTTTATTATAAAAGCTTTACATGGGTGAAATCAAATGTACTGAACAGGATAAGCCTAAGGAATTTCAGTTTCTATCCTGATAACTTCAAACTGTGCACTTGAATTCCCTCCCTCATGTGTAACCATTTCTTTTTCTTTCTTTCTTTCTTTCTTTCTTTCTTTCTTTCTTTCTTTCTTT